>NC_022010.1:90359028-90375754 GCF_000317375.1 Microtus ochrogaster
CTCCTGGACCCTGAAAATGAACCAAAACAACACACTAAGTCCCTAGATTTAGGACATACCAAAGATAGTTTCTTGGCACCAAAGTTAGGGTTAAAAATGGTAGAAAGAATCAGAGAAAGAAACACAGTTTGGCTCCAGAAATGGAGCCCTTTCTGTCCCTGACAGGAAACCAACCAATCCCTGAGCAGACAACGAACTAATCAGAGCATCAGACTGTTACTGGCAGCTGGTGTTTCACCTCAGGCCTGGAAATTGAAAGCCTGGAATTCCTCCTCAGGCTACTAGGGGGAAGTCCTGAGACTTGGAAAGCCTCAAGCCTGCCCCGGGACGGTCCTCCACTGTTCCTGGGACTGCTGTTTATGTTGTTGTCACTGCGGCCGCTGCTGCAGTTGTTGCTGTCCTAGCTGCCGCTGCCAATGCCACTTTAGGCAGAGAGAGGGACCTGAGTTAACCTGTGAATAAAGGCTCTTGGACTCGTGATGGTGATTCAGGTTCCAGAATGTGGGCGTAATACTCACCAAACACTCTCTTTTTTATTTTCCTGATCTCTGAGTTCCAAATATATTTAAAAATTATGCTCATTTCTCATTGATCCAGTATTTAATATAAATATGACCTCAGACAGAGGCACAATTCAATTAACAAAATATAGTTTAAGTAATTTTGGGATAGTGTGATTCTCCTAAAAATTTATTTGATGTGTGGTTTTGTGGTTGTAGCATCCCTTTGAAGTGTGATATGCTGAGAAATGCCTGAATTAATGTTCTCTGACTGAGTAAGAAAAACAGTGAGTGGGGAAGGACACTTTTCCTTTTCTTTGGATGCCTTGTCTTGTTGACGTAGCTAGTCTGGAAAATGATGGAGCTATATGTTTCTTTTAAAGGACACAGTCTTGTATATCAAACTTGGATCACAGTGAACTTGGATCACAGTGGAAATGAGGTATTAATGCCATTTTAGATTCACCTACTTTTATTGCTCAAGGTAAGGAGTGTTCAACTGGGCCAGATACTGCTTGGATGGCTGGACACTGGAAACTGGACAGTCCAGAGACTTGGGATAGGGGGGCCTTGCCTAGTCATCATCTGAGAGGCTTTTTCCGGCCGTAACTGGGAGTGGATGAAGAGACCCACAACCAGACACTACGTGGATAGAGAGTCTAAATCAGATTTTTCCAATTGGTACCTACTCAGAGTTCAGGGAATCCCTTGGAAGCAGGAGAGAGGAAGACTGTAGATGTCAGAGGGGATGGAGGACACCAGGAAAATAGGCCACTGAATCAACTAAGCAGGGCACATATGGGCACACAAAAAACAGAGGGGCAAGCAAGGGGCCTGAATGAGTCTGCACCAGATCCTTACTTGTGGCTGTTAACCTGGTGTTTTTGTGGGACTCCTAACAGTGCGATAGGATTTGTCTCTGACTCTTTTTTTCAATACATTTTTATGATTATTTGGAAATTTCATGTAATGCACCCTGATCATATTCACTTCCCTGTCTTCCCAGGTCCACCCTCCCCTACCCCTTGTGACTCCCTCCAGAGGAAAAAAAGAAGAAAAAAAATACCAAGTCCAGTTTGTATTGGCCATATTCTCACTGCAACATGGTCACACTCCCAGTGGCCAGCTCCTTAAAGAAAACTGAGTCCTTCCCCACTCCCACCCCTGCCAAAGCTGTCAATTGTGCAGAGCTTTACTTCAGGATCTCAATCACAATTTTAAAGAGCTCTCTTCAATGGCTTCCTGACTGTATTGTTTTTTAGCTGGTGGGGGGTGTAGGGTTGGGGGTGCCGAGAAAGGTTGTCACAAAAGCCCTCTATATCTCTCATTGGCAAATGTGTGTCTGCAGTCATCAATACTACTGCAAAAGAAGCTCCCTTGCCCTTTACAGTCATTGGCAGCACAGATCATGAACTTTGACCTGACTTCCATCTTGGCCAATGACATCAACATGGCCTCTGGTGGCAACACAGCCCGTGGACAGCAACACGACTTTGGGTTGCTTGTCTTTCACTCTTTTGCCTGTTCTTGGGACTCTTTTACTCCTGCTATGTTGCCTTATCCAGCTTAGATCTGAGGGCTCTTGCATTGCCTTATTGTATCTTGTTTGGTCATATTTAGTTGTTGTCCATTAGAGGCCAGCTCTTTTCTGATGGGATACAAATGAGGAGTATATCTGGGGAAAAGGGGAGTAAGAGGAGTTGGGAGGAATGGGGGAAGGGAAAATTGTGGTTGGGATGTGAGAGAAGAATCTATTTTTAATTAAAAAAATAAAAAGTAAAAGAAAAACAATGAAACTGAAACTTAACTTTTATGGTAATAAAACATGGAGAACTCCATATAATTAGACTAAAAAAGAAAAAGATGCTGTTAAAAGAAAAGTTCTAATATAATTAAAGCATTAAATGTCTAGCTCTTGGTAGATGTACTTTTTATCAATTGTTATCCATTTTTTTAAATAGTGAAGCTATATTTTTCTAATTATAACAAGAGCCATCATTCTATGTTCAAATATACCCTTTTCATAGATTTCCTTGTGTAGTCTTTACAAACCTGCCCATTTCTATATTTAGGCAGGGTTTACAAGCTGACTGGCTTTTAAAAAAAAAATCTTACAAAGCAGCTTATGTTCTGAAATCCTCCCGTTTTATCCAGGCTTATCCCTCAGTGAACACTCCTGCGCAGTCTGTTCAGGTTGTGATCAGTAAATGAAGTCAAAATTGAAATGAGGTAACTATTATACGCTCTCTGTTGCATATATCTTTTCCAGATAACTATGCTTTCATTCTTTCTGATACAAGATCCTACCAAGAAACCTTGCCTCTCCCTTGAAGAAATGAAGCCACCGGGAACAGTTCTGTTTCACAAATGGTGGAAGCATACCGACTAACATCGTTGCCACTCATTCTGAATGGTCTGATAATTCCCTGGTGCAGTAACCTGATTTTATTTCTAAGTGTTAGACATTTATTACTGGAAGATATACTGCCTGTGTTTCTAGGTATTAGCAAAAGTTACATTTCACTGGCCAACAGTTGCGCATTAATGGCCCTCGAGAGAATATAGAGAATATGTGGCGTGTGATAGAGGCCCATTCTTCTAGCCTCGATTGCAAGTGTGTCCAGTGACGCATCTGACTTAAAGCAGTGGAACGAATATGCTCAGGGGAAGTGAGTGCTGCAATTCAAAGAATGTAAAAAAACACACGTCTCTGAAGAGTCAGATAACTGGATGAAGGGAAGAGTGGGGCTGTTTCTAACTCTAAATTATTGTTTTTTAAATCACACATAGAATTTGCCAAATCATAAATATAACCCAACTATTACTATAGTAGTTAATAGTTATAGATCTTCAACCACCTAGGATATTAATTTCCAAAATATAACCCTATAAAATTATTCCTATTAAATCAAGTTTAACAGCCATTAAAACATAATTAAAAGGATAAATTATCATCTATTTACAATAAATGAATAAAGTCTAAAATAAATATTATCTCACTTTTGGATAGTATTCTAGAAAAAATACAATCTTTGAGATGTTTTGAAAGACTTGGAAAATTGTATTTTTCTATTTCCAAATAATTAAGACTATAAAATTAAGTTTCTTAGAATTAGTTTGTATAACAGAAAAGCCATAATATAGAAAGAATTCTTTTAGTCCTTCATACCCAGGAGGAAGGGGTAATTTTCTGAAGCCTATGTGACTCCTAAGAGTCAAAAGCAATGTTACTGTCAGTTATGCAAGAAATTATTTGTTTCTTCAACTGGTAATGAATAATTCAAACCATTTTGTTTGATAGTGTGCGAAAATAAAAGGCAATACATTAAACTGTTTTATTTAATTTATTCTCTTAATTCATTTCAATGATCAAAATAAGGAGAAATTTTTCTGATATCCTGCCAAGGGATTTGCTCTAAATTGTGCCTTTCAAATAAAATACCCAACTCTGAGCCATTTATACTACCAAACAGAAAAATGAATGCAGATCATGGGAAGGTTTTCTGTGGAACAACATTTATGTAATGCCCTCTTGACCTGGTTTACTTGTAGCCACGCAAATCACTGTAGGATGCATTCATTTCCCTCCATTTCTTTACTTGGTGTGCTGTCCACACAATCTTCAGTTGTTTAAAGCTGAGAGACTCTTCACTCATGCCGTTTGCCCTCTGCAGACATCCCCCTTTCAGGACAGTTTTCCTTACTCTATGCTCACAAGCACTAAATTAGTTTTTCAACTAGTTGGTCATTCTTTCATGGCTGTAAGGGGAGGAAGAAGAGGTCATTTCTTCTTCTCTTTTGGGTTCATAACAGTTAATAACGTGACTGCTACGTGTAGGCTGCCAGTGAACATTTTATGACTAGAACTCAGACAAACACTGTGGTGTCTGGGTGAGAATGTCTCTCAAAGGCTCACATATTTGAACATTTGGTGCCAAGTTGATGGCACTATTTGGGGGAAATTTAGCAAGTGTGGCAGTATTGTAGGAATTACATCACCAGCATGCACCAGGGACAGGCTTTGAGAGTTTAAGGATCTGAGCCATTTCCCATTCATTCTGCTTGTGGTTTGAAGATGTAAGCTCTCATCTGGCTCCTGCTACCATGCCTGCTGCTAGCTGTCATGTTTCTCTGCCATCATGGGCTCTGGAACTGGAAGACCAAATAAACTCTTTCTTCTAAAAGTTGCTTTGGTCATTATGTTATATCACAGCTACAGAAAACTTACTAATAAAAACACAAATGAAGTTATGATACCCATAACTTATTTACAAACACTAAATATTGTTGCTGATGACTGAAGGTGAATATAATATTATGAATAAAGACTTAATGAAACACATTTTTTTTCATTTTGGACTCAATAATATACAAAACATAATACATAGAAAGTGTGACTACAGATGAAAGAAGGGAGCTGTTCACAGGACTCTGAGTTGTGTGTGGTACAAACCACTTGAAGATGGAAGTTCTCCCTTAGGACAGTGTCATCTGTCACTTGGCAGACACTAAGATACCAGTTATCCTTGAATAAATGCCACAGTCCGGCTTTATTCCCTAATTGAAAAATCATATTCATGAAAAGAGAAGATAAGAATAAAATAGTTACCAAGTATTTACTCCTGATGGAAAGTTGCCTCCATAATACACATGCTTGTGGTGCTTTATTTATAGAGCCAAAATTTCCCAAGACTTTGAGCATTGCACTAACCATGATCAACCAAAATTTACATCTTCTTTAGGCCAAGAGACATGACTGGCTCTGACCCAGTTTAACTGTCTAGGTCATATCCAGGAGGTAAATAACACCATCTGACTCCAATAGAAGTTTACAGTAAAAATCCCTCTTCAGGCTGCAGATGGTAGAACACTTATTTAGCATGTGCAAGGTCTAATTACTGCAAAGAGGAAAAAGTCAATAAACAAAAATGTCCTCCTCATAAATATATACCCCAGTAAAACAAGTTAAATATAATATAAACAATGGGAAACACAATTCTAGAATAGGTATCAATGGCATGGTTGTTTTCTATGATGATTCTACCAACATTTCCTTCCACGGGTTTTCTCTTTAACTGAGATGAATCTGTGCAGGCGCTTCCTGTGAACTTTGTTCCCATGGAGTCCTCTTCTGAGTGCTGAGAGAATGAAGCCTGGTCCACATCAGTCTCGCTGTCATGGTAGCAACCATCAAAAGCCATGGCTTGAACTGCATCAATATTGTACATTCCAGAAATCTGTGAGAAAGACTTTTCTTCAGTTAGTCTCAAAAGTGATGCTATGGACAGGAACTACAGGAAATGTAAGTCAGACACCAAACAGTTTCCACAAACATTAAGCTTGTCCTGTTTATTATTTAAAAAAAAAGTATTCTAGGTTTGCTTCTGTCATTTGACTTTAAAAAAATCATTTAATAATAAGTGGAAAACATCGCCTTGCAAATCCTGATGTAGCAAGGAAGTTCATATTTAATTCCACGGGATATTTAGGCACCACATGATTAAGTGCTATACAAGTCTAATGCCAATAATTCCTAATACACTCCTGAATTGATACTCAGTTGTCCCAGATGCTTGCACTCCCTCCTCTTTGTTCTGATCAGCATGAACAGTTTGCCATGGCTTTGTGAGTAGAGGGTGACTGTGATTTATTACATCACCAATATAGGCTCCTTGGATTTGCTTTCCAATTCCATTTTCCTCTTTATAGAGTACATAATAATACACAGATCCATGTCTTTTGTTTTAATTTTTGGTCTCAAACCAGAAGAACACTAACTGCCTACTTACACTTGAGTTGGGGTTAAAATAGTGAAAGGGTTTTACTTGTTTTTAAAAATGAAATGAGCCAGGCCTTCTCATTTTTGCCTAAAACCACTTCTAACACCTCTAACAAAGCACAGTAATGAACAAATAAGGAGAGGCTATTCTAGATGAAATTACTTAGAATTTAAATTGGAGGTTGCAGAGTCAACTCTATCAAAATGCATATTTGGTTCATTGCAATTTAAAACTATAATAGTTTACAGAATCAAAAAGACACAGAGACTTCTGTGCATTCAGTTAACTAACTAGTGGGAATCTACACTGTTGAATTACATTACCCGTTTTTGCTTTAATAATTGTAAAAGCATACATTAAAAATCTATATTCTATGGCCAAGATCAACAACACTGATGACAATTGATGCTAGAGAGGTTGTGGGGTAAGGGAACACTCCTGCATTGCTGGCAGGAGTGCAAACTGGCACAGCCCCTTTGGATGTCAGTGTGGCAATTTCTCAGAAAATTAGGAAAGAACCTTCCTTAAGATCCAGCAATACTACTTTTGGGGATATATCCAGATCTCCAAAGCTAAACCTCTACACTTCCAAATACACACACACACACACACACACACACACACACACACACACACAAGGAAAGAAGGAAGGAAGCTGGGAATAACTGAAATAGGAAAGGCACACTAATCCCTGTAAAAAGAGTTCAAATATTGACACTTGGGTCAACATTACTGAAATGAATTATATGACCTCCCTTCTGGTGCTTATAATTTCTCAGAATTGGGTCTCTTACAGGAACTCAGACACGCAACAGGCCCAAACAGGAAAATCCATTTCTGTGCACATCTTAAATGTGGCATGGGGGAGTGAGCTGATGTGGGATGTCCTTCTGTACATGTGGTGCTTTTATTGGTTGATGAATAAAGCTGTTTTGGCCAATGTTTTAGCAGAGTAAAGCCAGGTGGGAAATTCAAACACAGATATATAGAGAGAGTTGGCAGAGTCAAGGAGACGCCATGTAGCTGCCAAAAGAGATGGTCACCAGAATTTTACTGGGTAAACCACAGCCTCATGGCAATACACAGAACAATAGAAAAGGGTTATTTTAAGATATAAGAGCTAGTCAATAAGAAGACTAAGCTATTGGCTAAGCAGTGTTGTAATAAAAAAAAAGGAAAAATCTATATTCTACTAAATTTTTAAAAATCTAGAAGAAGAAAGGAATTGAATATACTCATGGAATATGGATATCATGGTAATGGCTTTCTACTAAAGACAATCTACAGATTCAACATAATTCAATGCAAGTTTCAGGTCCATTTTTCATAGATTTAGGGAAAAAAACAATCAAACAGGCAAAAATACCCCCAAACAAAATGAGTATTGTAGGAAATAACACATCTGATTTCACATTATACTACAGAGTCATAATAATAAAAATACCACAGTAGTGGAAGCAAAGTAGACTCAAAGCTAAGTGAGATAGAATGGAGAACCCAAATATAACTCCCTAATTACAGCTGCCTTGTCATTGACGAAGTCATCAAGGAAAAATATATTGAAGAAAAGACAGCATCTTTAACAAATAGTACTGGTAAACTTGGGTATTAGCATTCAAAAGAATGAAACTCTAACTCTCAACCTACACAAAACTTAATTCCAATGGATCAAGAACCTAAACACAAGGACTAATATCTGAAAATGCTGAAGGAAAAAAGGTTTCTAAATAGCACTCTGATGGTACAGGGTGCATTTGCAAAGAGGATCTCGTGAAATTTAGGTCTTCCTTACAGTAAAGGAAAGTGTCTGTGGATAAAAAGATAGTCTACAAAATGAGAGGAAATCTTTGCCATCTATACATCCAACAGAGGGTTCCTGTTAAGAATATACAATGAAATAAAAACAAAGCAAGACTCCTCCCCCGAAAACACTAAATGTTAATTATTTAAATAATCTAATTAAAAATGGTTGCAGAAATAAAGAGAGTTATCAACAGAAGAAACAGATATGGCGAGGAGTCACTTTAAAAAGTGTCCAGCATCCTTAACCATGAGAAAAATGTTATTAGGCAATGTCAAAATATGATGAGTCATAGACTCAAAAGCTAATCCTGATTGCCCTTTAGTTCTGTGAGCTTGGATGCACTTACTTTACACCTGCAAAACGAAGGTGAGAAAACATTGACCTCTCAGAGATACCATGGAAATCAAATTCCATAAAATATTTTAGGTGTTGGCATAATTCTAATATAAAGTGAACACGTAATACATTCTAGCTATCACCACCAACAACCCTTTCTTCTAGTGGGGCAGAGTCAGTAGACCAATGTACACTGAGAACAACTCTTCATGCACAAAAGCCCCTGGTGAAAATAAGTGAGAATGCTGACGAAAAAGCCAGCCTGGAGCAGTGATTAATGTTCTACCTTATACTTTCCCAATATTGCTCAATCCTGCCAAGGCATTTGGATTTAATGCAAGAGTTTTAAGAACTGTAAGCGGAAGTTTATTAAGGAAGTTTGTCTTTGTGCTTGGGATGTTTATTATAATTGTCATTTTGATAGAATCTAGACTTTCTTGCTTTGCCAGATGGGCCTCTGGGCCAGTAGGTGATTAACTTAAGTGTATTGTTTGAGGTGGGAAGCCCCTCCTACTGTGGGTGGTACCTTTCCCTGGCTAGGACCCTAAACTATCTAAGTCCAGTAGGTTTCAACCTTTCTAATGCTGTGACCTTTTATTACAGTTCCTCAGGTTGTGGTAACTCCAACCATAAAATTTATTTTTCTTGCTACTTTGTAACTGTAACTTTACTACTCTTATGAATCATAATGTAAAACATCTGTGTTTTTCAATGGTCTTAGATGATCCCCATGAAAAGGTTGTTTAACCCCATGGGTCATGCTCCACAGGTTGAGAACCGTTGAAATAAGTGAAGAAAGGGGCGAGAATTTGCATGAATAATTCGCTGTTTCTGGATGGTGGATGCCACATGCAATAGGACCTGCTGCTCTTGCTGCCTTGACTTCCTCACCATGATGGTCAAGGCCCTTGAACTGTGAGTCAGAATAAGTCTTCTTTCCTGGACATTGTTTGCATTAAGGTATTTTATCACAGCACAAAAAGAAACCAAGCCAGCCCCATTTTGAAAGGAGCTGACCCTCAAGGCAAAGCCGTACCTTTCTTCTCCTGTTGAGTTGCTTCCACTCTTCCACCGTGGTGAGGTAATTCACTGCTGCGTACTCAATGACCGACAGAAACACAAAGAGGGAGCTGACCCACATGTATACGTCCACTGCCTTGACGTAGGACACCTGGGGCATGGAGGCGTTCACACCAGTGACGATTGTGGACATGGTGAGCACTGTGGTGATTCCTGCAGTTCAAGAAGAATGAGAGAGGAACTCAGAGAAACTGCCATTCATTTACTGGATCATCAATGCAAGTCCCTTGGAAACAAAATCAATCTGGTGTCCCAGAGCTGGAGACAACCTCTGCATGCTAGTTTTGGACACCTAAAGGGTCTCACTGGATTTTTTTCTTTCTGCCTGTGTGTCTTGCTGTTTCCTACAGAGGCTCTGCCTTTCATCTAAACACAGAAAACCCAACCTGTTTGTCCCTTAATGAGAAACTTCTGATCATCCCAGAAAGATAAAAATGTGCCAGCTTAAAGCATTCTTCTTGGAAAGACATGACAAGGTCATTTTCAGGAACTTTCTCTAAATATTTAATAACTGTCACTCTTAAGAAGTTGTTGTCTTTATGTCTACCATTACTCTGTCATGGAGCAAAGGGAGCTCAGTCTTTTTTTGGTTGATTTTTAGTACTACTACTGCTTCTCCACATTTTTCTCTCACCAAAAACGCAAAAAAAAAAAAAAAAAAGAAAAAAACCCCAAAGCTATCATTATTTTCTTTGGACTCCCATAGATGAAATGACATTTCAACTGAAACTCAGAGTGCCTGTGTGCTACTGTTGGAGGCTGTGTCTGAGCAGCTGGTCATTACCCTTCTTCCTCACCCCTCACCTCCCCTCTGCTATCTCTGTTTCCTTCTCTTCCTTCCCCTTTTCTAGAATCTAGAAGCCTCCTGCTTCCTTCCATTTCTTCTTTTCCTTCTCTGTTTTCTTTCTTTTGTCTCTTAAATGAGCACTCTTGGTGAATAGATTTGAGTTCTGAAAGACAAATGAAGGAAGAAGTGACTCAGCTCTTAGGAAAACACTAGTCACAGGAGCTGTTAGATTTCGACCCTAATCTCTCAGAAGAATATTGCTAGTTTTGTCTGGAGAGAAGGTGCAATGTTGTACATCTCTGAAGTGCACACTGGCTGCAGTGGTTTTTATTTGTTAGCTTTGCACGAGGGGGTAAAAATGAAATCCTTGTGAGCTTAGGAATTGTGGAGCCCCCAACAGCAGGAAGAGCACTGTTATTTACTCTTGCCTGAGAGACACTTTCACCAAGAGACTTCTATTCTCTCTCCAGGATTGCTTGAGGTGCTCTAAGGGAGCCCTATGCCAAACACAATGGCAACTCTGTAAAGCCACTCAATTTCAAATGAAGTTTAATTTGTATAACAAAGCACATTACAGCTTTGTAGTTTAACAGTTATGATGGGAAAAATCCAGAATTTCAAATGAAGTTTTAGTTTGCATAACAAAGCATATTACAGCTTTGTAGTCTGACAGTTATGATGGGAAAAATCCAGAATCTCATCTTGACACTTGAACTTCTAAACTTCTTTTCTAGCTCTTAACATTAAGCAAAGGGACTGTCTCATTCAAGTTCAGGTTTCCATGCAACAACAGTACAATAAACAAACAAACACAACACCAAACAAAGACAACAATGAACAGTCTGCATGCAGCTATATGTTGTCTCCATGCTTTGGATTCAAAACATACTTGTTACGTAAACATGGAGTCATGAATTTTTTATTAGTGGATCACATCGAACTGAAACCAAAACTATAGCTTAAAAGTTGTTTGCCTCAATCAGATAGTTACCTGCCATGCACTTTGGTAAATGTTGACCATAGATTACAAAAATGAAATAATTGCTGAGAATAGCTGAGTGATTGGCCCAAAGTTTGTCAGGAGCAGGATTCTGATCTCTCTCTGTCAGTGTTAAGTCTGTAGTATTTTTTTTTTATTGTTATACCTACTGCCTCTTGTTTTAGACCTGAAAGGGAATATCTTTTGTTTATGAGACAATAAATCAGTTTCCATATGTGGCAGATCTCTAAGAGAAGATCCTACAAAGTATGGGGGAATATGTCAAAGGTCACGAAGAGGGTACTCTGTACTTTCAATGGGCTAGAAGTCTTAATCCCTTTAAAATGTTCTTCTAGGAATGGAGGGAGTCTTGAGCTCACACTCTTCTACAGTAACTTCCATCAGTAGTTCAAAAAATCTAAACGTCTTCTCTTCATTTTATAAGATATGGAGCATAGAACGTCATTGTTTTTCAATAGACAGTAATTTGGATTTGGTGGATAAAATAAAGGTTTAGAAAAGTTACAAGTGTACATGAGTTATGAGCATACACTGGGATCATTGACTATTTGGATTAATAAAAATGAACCACAGTGTCTACATTTTCCAGGGAGGAATTAACTATCAATCATTTTCTTTAAAAGGATGCCTAGCCCAACTAATTTACCACTTCTTTATTTAAATAGTCAGCAGTCCTGATTTTCATTGCATAAAATCAGCAATAATAATAATGATAAAATTAATGAGAGTGTGGGGAGGAAGAATTGTTGGATGGGAGTAAATGATAAGATAACTGCATAAGCTCTTCAAGCAATACAAGTGGAAGTTGGGACTATTAGGGCTACATTAAACATACTTATTATGCCTTGAACCATCCCTTGGAAATACATTAATCTTGATAAGTGGTTTTCCTTGCAGATCCATTAAAGTTAACATCCCAGTAAAGGAGTTTTGAATCACATGAACTGGCCATTTATTCAAGGAAAGGTCATATCTTACATTAGAAAATTATATTCCCACCTACTGATATCAGTATGCATAGTTAGAAAAGTGTTATGAGAAAACATTTCATCAGGCCATTTGACTCAGCCCTCCTGAACCCTTGCAGTTTCACCATATTAACTTTTAAGCACATGCGTGTGTAAATTAAGGACCGTCTGGGGAGAATTCTTCCTGCCTGTGTTTCATTGACTGGCACGACGGAGCAGCAGTTCATGACGGCAGTAGGCACACAGACATCACTTGTTGAACTTCTGCCCTTGTTCACCCCCTCAGTGGATGTACTATAAATAGTTTTCCTGAGGGAGGGGTGGTCTTCATTTGCCTTCATGTGAGTAAGAACATTTTTCCTATGCTCATAGGCAGAATGAAAATAGGAGGCATATAAGAAAAAAGTATGGACTGGATATTGCAGCACCACTCAGTGGCCAGAAGCGACAGTTTCTGCTCATAGGGGCTACCAGAGTCCAGTGCTTGTCATTAGAGGCTTTGGTCATCCCTGTGATGGTTACATGAATTTCTCTTGCATGTGTGTACTTAAGTTGAACCATTTTGTATGATGGAATGTGAAGTTGATACAGTGCTTTTACAAATCAAAGTACAAAGGCTATTTTGAGGAAAACCCTCAGAGACAGGAGTCAAGGGCAGAACTAGACAATTACTTGATCACCAATTCACATATTATTTGTGGTACTGCTGATCAAACACGGGACTTCACACATGTTATAGTAAGCTCTCTACCACTTCCTATCCTCCTCTTCAGTGAAATACTATTTTTATGCAAAAGAACAAGGCAAATCAACCACCGTAATTTGAGTATTTGGCACTGATTTTCTTAAACCTGGGCTAATCGCTCTATCAAATCAAGTGAAAGAACAATGTCATTCATTGTTAACCATGTGACCCACACTTTCAGTCCTACCCTAGATAGCCACCAAACTTGTATATGTCATTGTGAACCTCCTACTTTTCAATTTCTATGAGAAATTAATGGTAATATCAATAGTTTTTCTGATGTTATACAATAAATTTCAGAAATATTTGGGATATCTGGAGGTTACTCAGTAAGCTAGTGCTTTTCAAGTAACGAAGACTGTGGGTAAAAGACCCTTCCACAGTACAGAATTTACCGGTGGTTTCATCAATCAGGCCGTTTCAGATTCCACACTTCAACTAACATTTTAGAAACTATCGCTTACTGAACTATTTAATAAGATCATACTTCTCATTATTTTCCATGAAAATTTATTGCAACAGTCTGAAGAAATCGATCAGATTACTTGTCTGAATATAACACCCCAAACGCTGAACTACTGGAAAAAACTAGAGGGAAATACTTCAACACATTGGTACAGGTGATCAATTTTTGGATGACACTCCTGAGGCACAGGAAATAAGAGGAAATTAGACTAAATAAATTTAAGAAGTTCTTTACAGCAAAAGAAACAAACACAGTTACCAGACAACCTACATAATGGGAAAATATTTTTGCTAACTAGCCCATTAGCTTGGTAAAGAAATTATATCTAAATTATACAATATACATTAAAAACCTAACAACAAAATAAGTAATCCAATTGTTAATGAGCAAGAAATATGAGTATATTCTTCTCAAAAGAAAAAATTCATTGCCGGCTGTTAGTGGTGCATGCCTTTGATCCCAGCACTTGGGAGGCAGAGGCAGATGGATCTCTGAGTTTTGAAGCCAATCTAGTTCACAGCATGAGTTCCAGGACAGCCAGGGTTACACAGGGAAACTGTCTCAAACAACCCCAACACAACCCAAAAGAAGAAAATTTAATTTTCCAGCATGTTGAAAACATTTTCAAATTCTTTGTACACACTAGAAATGCAAGTGCAACTATAATTAGTGATCATCTTACCCCAATTAAAATGGGCAACAAAGACACATACACACATACACACACACACACACACACACACACACACACACACACAACAAGTTTATGAAGCATGGTCCTCAAAAGAGTAAAACAGATTTACCATATGATCTAGCTACCCCCTTCTTGATATATGTCAGAAAAAAGAGTGTCAGCATATCAGTGAGATAACTGCACAGCTGTGTTAATTGCTGCATTGTTCAAAACAGCTAAGACCTACAATGCTTAGCCTGTGTGCTTGTAAATAGATACATGGATGAGAGCTCCATTTATCTGTAGGTATAAGGATAAGAATTTAGGTAGGCATTATACTGGTTGAAGATTCTTTTTGCAAGCAATGGAAGTCATTACAGTAACCACAACTGGTCAACTGACCAACCTCAACTGATGCATCTAAAATATAACCCTTACCCCTAAGGCACAGGAAACATCTTAGAAACGAGGACAGAAAAATTCTAAGAGTCAGAAAGGTAGGATAACTGTTGGTAGATATGTTTTCTGTATAAGACAGGAAATCTATGCCCACAAAACCTGAACAATATGGCTACTGAAACAGGAACAATGCCGCCAGTTCACTTGACAGCATGGATGGGGGAAATCTCATAAGACCCTACCCTAAGGTGAAAAACTGCAGGCAGTCAATGGTCCTTCGTTGAGATGAGTTCCCTAAGTGATTATCCAGGATCAAGTGTCAGTCCTAAAAACATATGAGCAACACTTGATGTCCTGAATAGGTTTCTATGTGTATGTATCTATGTATGTGTACATATGTATCTATGTGTGTGTACATGTAGCAATACCAATTAAAAGAAAAATGACTGCAATAGAGATAATCAATAAAAGTAGAAGGAGACTTTGGTGTCAGAGGAAAGGAAACAGTGGGAGCATGAGTAGGATATGGTAATAGGGGATTAAAGATGATCAAAATATATTATATACACAATAAAAATGTCACAATGGAGCCCATTAGCTGTTACAATTAACAAATGCTAATAAAAATAAAAGCATATATGGATAAAAAAATTCCCATATACAAAATGAAATACTATTAAGTTATAAAAGTGGTAGTCCATAGTTTGTAGCAGGTGAGCAGAACTGGAGGATACTATGTTAAACGAAGTAAGTCAGAACAGAGAGACAAGTATATTTCCTCAATTCAGAAGCTATTTCAAAAGTTACCAGAATGCATATGCTTTATTATTATTGGAGGGTATAAAAGGTGAGGGGATGAGGAGATAGAGAGATACAAGTAGTGAGTGTTCAGACACAAGTAGAGTGGGGTCTACTGTTCTCTAGCACGTGTAGGGATTACAGTTTATAATAGCTTACGATATAGTTTGTGACTAACTAGGCGTTCAAAGGCACCAAACAACAACTAATGAGGAGGAGGTGGAAATGTTAATTACCTAGTGTGATCAATACACATTATAGCCATGTTTTGAAATACCACACTGTGCCTTCCAGGAACTGAGCATCACTGCACTGAGACAGGGAAGAAAACAAAGGCAGAACTTGAAGGTGGTAGGAAGCAAAAGCCTGGGAACACAGCCCTGTTATGGGACAGTGATTATTGTTGTAGTAAAAGTGGGAGAGGAGTTACTCTGATTTGGTTGCTAATTTACATAAATCACAAAATTTTCCTGCCTCTCAGGAATAAATCCAGAGACAAGATGGAAGTTCAGAGAGGCTTGACTTACTTCCCTTCAGCCTCCTAGCTCTTAGAGCTGTCATTATCACCATATAAGTACAGAGCAATCAGCTTGAGAGATATGATTAGAAGGCATGGGAATATACATTTAGACTGATGAATGTCTTTCCCCGTCGCTCTTGCAGGCTGGAATATGCTTTCAGACTCTTGTTTGGTCTATGCTTGCCCCTGCTGTACTAGGGTCAGGACACAGATGTCCTGATATGAAGGCACAGTCCAAATAATTTAATTACTCATTTAAATTATATTTTCCTTGATATTAGTATTAATAATTTGTGTCTTCAAATGATCTTTTGAAGCATGAATAAAATTTCTGAACATTAACTTCTAAAAGGATCCTTTCTAGGATGAATTCTATTAAGTTCCGATGATTGTGAAACACTTAAAATCTCTCAAGATAGAAGTTTACAGGTTAAAAAATGCACAAAATTAGGGGAAACCAGAAATTGTCCTAAACCAGACAAGAAGGCAAGTGGCATTAACTCCTGGGTTTTTATTAACGTGTTTTCCAAGTGCTTAGCTTAGCACATCCCACTTAGGACTCAATGACCACCAAGTGGTTCTGAAATGCTTCCCATAAATCAAGGTGTGTAGCAGTGGCGTCGGACATGCTAGATGGATTAGCTAATCATCCTGTGTGGTCACTCAATGAGGCAGGCGCCGTGTTTCCTCTGAAAGTCTACTGTCATTGAATCTCATTCTGACCTTTGAGTTAAGTTCTAATTTCTCATGGGCACCCATGTTCCCAAATTAAGCACGCCCTGTCCTGAAATTTATGAAGACAGCAACAGCACAGTGTGAATTGCTTTAAGGCTTCTTCCTTCTATGCTGCAAAAGGATTGTCTTGCAAAG
>NC_022010.1:90375854-90390754 GCF_000317375.1 Microtus ochrogaster
CCCCCCAAAGCCAGCACGTGCAGTAGGATCAAAAACCCCTTGCCCTTGTTCTTGAGTTCTCTGTAGTCCTCATTGTCCGCTATGTTCAGCAAGTGTTCTTTAGTGGCACAAGAATTTATTTTAAGTGAGATCGTGTTTTGCTTCATAACCCCACCCTGTTTTATTACTATCCTTCGCTCAGCTGCTGATCAGTCAGCAGCACGTTTGTCCTCAAACACTCAGTTGCCAAAGAGCCCAGTTACAATTTGTCCTTGGAGCCAGCTAAAGGTAAACACTTTCACCTGAACACACACAAGCCCATCCTGACTAATCTACCACTATTTTTACTTCTCCCTGCAGCATCTTCTTTAAGTACCTCCTTGCCCTTCCTTCTACATTATAATTTTAAAACAAATGGAAAGCTTTATTTACCCAGGGACACTCTTGCAGGAACAGCTCGCCGGTCAATCCAGAATGAAACCCATGACAGCATCACCATCAGCATGGCTGGGAAATAGGTCTGCAGTACAAAGAAGAAAATATGCCTCCGCAGCACAAAGTTGATGAAAAGCCTATAGTACCAACCTAGGAGAAAGAAACAGTTACCCCTAGACAGGCTTCCAGGAGACACCGTGCTTAGCTACACTCCATGTTTTTCAGAGGGCAAGCTCTCAGCCGTCATTGAATGTGACATATCCTCTGTTTCCTCAGCACCGGCTGGCACCTGGGCTTCCATTCTAACACTGTAAGATAGCCTGAACGACAGCCAGATTAGTTATTCCCTCCAAAAATAAGTTTACCTTCTATATTCAAGCTTGGGAGAGGGGTGAACGGTAATTACATTTGTGTGTGGTCTTTGAAGACCCTTTTACACACTTATGTTGTGCAGACGCAATGGGAGTAAGAAAGCATCATAAGAGAAAAGTAAGACTCTGTTGTCCAGCTACAAGTGGAAAGTAAGTTTCTATCTACAACTCCCTCCAACTCCAGTTTTGACAATGGGAGCCATTTTCTTATATAGCTATTTTAGGATGGTGGTTATAGTTGGTAGTTGTGATGATAGGAATAAGGAAAATGTTTACAATCATTTTCATGAAGCTAAAATATTTAAACAGGAGGGCACGACATTTAAAATGGTGGATACCATGGGGCAGAGCAGTTACTTACTCATGAACTGAAATCAATTTCTAAGGCAATTTTTTTCTGAAGCTTAGGAACTAGATAGATCTGGATGCAACTATTAATTTGATATAAGAGCACAGCTTTCAAAATTCTGTGCTCCGCTGGGCGGTGGTGGCACACGCCTTTAATCCCAGCACTCGGGAGGCAGACGCAGGTGGATCTCTGTGAGTTAGAGGCCAGCCTGGTCTACAAGAGCTAGTTCCGGGATAGGCACCAAAGCTACAGAGAACCCTGTCTCGAAAAACCAAAATGCTGTGCTCTTGCGTTTTTCTACTCTTAGAACCCACTTTATTCCTTGTCATTAAAATGTGCATGTTAATCAGAACTGCAAAGTATAAGAAATCAAATTGAAACTTTTCCCAATCTCTACCCACTACTCTGAATTTTAAAACAGACTGGCACATACAAACATACCGACATGTGTATAAATCATTTCTTCCATAACTGATATGGGTTTTTGTTAAAGACTCTTCTATTAGTCACTTTTAAAATTAGAGCAAGCTCACATCATGCTATACAAAGCATTTGAAACGAACGCTATCTTAGTCCATCTTTTTCACAGAAACTAACGTTCTATTTCTTGAAAGTGTAATTAAACTGAAATGTTAAAGCTTCATAGTTCATTTAAAAAATACGTAAAAGCATCTTTGTGAACAGATCTTCAGCGATGTTTTGTCTGAATTTTGACAGACTCTAAAACCTGAAGAGAGGAGGATAAAAACCCCCTAGAGTTGATCCTGCCTTGGTGACAGCACAGAGCAGTGAATGGAAAGTCTTAGAGAGAGAGAGGAGGGACTGGAAGACTTACCCCTCTACTGTAAGAGGAATAGTTAAATTTCTACCAAATATTTACATGGATACTACGCTTCAAAATTGTAGGAAATGCAATTACTGTCATTATAGGTACATTGTATTGATTGGTACAAGGATACCACCCTTAGATTTTGGTGTTTCCCATATATCACATTATGATAACATTAAAAAGAAAGATTATGGATTCAATTTATCATGTGTCAAGTTATTTTATCACAGAAGTAATACAGAAAAATTAAAACTCAGTTATATCATTTTCACCATATATATTAATTTATTTAAATGCTGACTTAATTGAACTGAGAACTAAAAACATTAACTTCCTGACACCACATTTGAAAAAGGAGCAAGAGAAGCAGAAAACTGAATCACAGCAGCTTGTATGCATGAGGTGTTCCAAGGACTCTTAAACTTTTGAAATTCTTTTTGAATTATCCACCATGTATTCATTTATTCAACAATTTGATTGCAAGAATCTTCTATGTGCCAGGGATATATCAGTGATCAAGGAACACAAATGTGTGTTATTTGCATATCAGAAAATGCAACCAACAAGATTAAAATTAATAGCAATGCTCATTGAATGTCAGAGAATGCAAGCCAACAGGGTAAAACAGACATTTCTTCCCCATCTAAATAGCTGAAGACACATTGGTCCCAGGGATGCAATTAACTTCTTTGAGATTTAAATTTTGGCTGTTCTCTTAAGACACAGACTTTTAGATAGATAATTGTAGGGGTGTGACAGATAACTCAGAATCTGCTCCTCAAACTCCAAGACTGTGCAGGTGAGAAGGATTCTAGCCAGGGCAGCTGCAAGAACACCTTGTAGCCTGAACACTGCTCCTTTGAACCACAAATGATACTTTCTCTGGTTAAAATGACAGAGTACTTGTCACTAGCAAGATGGTGGAAAATGGCTGCGGGGGTGGGATGTTGTGGAGGAGGTCAGAAAGAGGCTGCTCCTAATTTTAATTAACAGCCAGGTCAGTTTTAAAAACTCCTGGGATAAATGCTACCAAATCAGAAAGCTGCCAAACATGGTGAAGAGTATATACTGTACTGATTCTAAACAGATTTTTTTTCTCTTTAGGACAGCAGCTCATCTTGTTAACTCAGTTGTGTTAGGTGATTTTATTTTTTGAGCATCTACCATACGCTAGGCATATTCTAGGATCTGGGAAGAAATGGTTAGCAAGGCAGATAGCTTCTGACCTCTTTCCAAAGACAGACCTAGGCAATAGACAATGAAGCATCCACTTCAGTTGGAAGCATGTGCTGTAAAGACAGGAAATAGTGAGGAAGAAGGTCTAGCTTTGAAGGGCTAAACAGGATATCACCATTTGAGAAGATAATTTGCAAAGTTACGACTAAGGAGGTAATTGGTCATGAGATAGAGAGGCAGGGCCAGAGCAAAACCACACAGAAGAAATGAGATGAAAGTGTCTGGGAGCAAGTGAGGGGGAGGTAGAGGACACTATGATATAGGAACACGGGTTGGTGTGAGTCAGAGCAGCATGCAGGATGGAGATCATGTTGAGAAGCTTGCCCTTGGTTCTAAGTGCAATGGAAAAACCCCAAAGGGTTTTGATCTGGAAAAGGTTTTAAGCTGTGATTTCCATGTTGCAAAGACCATTCTGTAAGTTCTACTAAGCATAGAGTGGAGGGACCAAGAGCAGAATAAAGGCCTCTTGTTGGAAAGGTTTGCGTGGGGGTTGGAGGAATCAGTAGGTATGCCACAGAATTGTCTGCACACAGAAGGCTGTACCTGTGCTGCTATAGAAAGCCAACCCACTGGATGCGCTGAACTCCTCAATGAAGAACTGAGAAAGGGAAATGTGTTCTTCAGTGTTTACGGACTTGTTGCCATGTTTCCAATACAACATTAGGTCCTCTTCATTGTAGGCATCTAAAACAACACAGACGGTTCATGTCTTAGCAGTTAGGTGAGGTCTGTTTTCAACAGTTCTTAATCCCCAGTTCCTGGTTCAGAGGTGTCCATGTGCTATGTATTGAAAGACACTTTCCAAGGGACTGAACAAACCCACAGTTAAGAAAGGAAACAAAGACAAACAAACACCAACCCCACAACCATCTCTAAAATCCAGAGCCTGAAGACTGTTAAGTCAGAGGCATTTCTCCCTCTGTGACGTTTATAGTTCTCCAGTGTGCCTGTCTGCATGCATTCTTATATAAAATAAAGCTCCACCTCAGGGTAAGGCCAGGGCATTGCCTCGCAGGGGCTGAGTCCATGCCTTTATGTTTCTTTAATGGACTTCTCTTAGATGAAATTCTCAAATAAGCCTTACGGATTTATTTTTGTGACATAAAATGTTTGTGATAGACATGTACAAAGGAGCAGATGTGTAGACAGTGTCCATCAACAGTCATAGCTTCAGTCATAAGATTGAAAAACTGTGATCAACTTTTAAGCTGCCTTATCAGAAGTAAATGTTGGGTAACAGCTATTGGCATGGAGCTGTGCCCTAAGCTGGGTTGCTCTGGGAAGCACATACGCGTTTAGTAGAGGATCGGTACTTGTCTAGCTATAGGGTTCCCGCATTTAGAAGGTCAGTGCTGAAGGTGGAAAGCTGCATGCTCTAAAGGAGCTGCCTTTTTATTGCTATTGTGAAAATCACAGACTATTTAATGACCAAAGCATTTACCCCTGAATCTCCTCATTTGAAAGATGATCTGTCATCATCATTAGAAAAAGAGAGGTGGCGTAACACTGAAAAGTAACACAATCTAACTAGAAATTATGATAAGATGGAAAAAAGGTGATATGATGCTTAAATGATTGCGAAGCATATGCTTATTTCTGGTGATGGTGTCGGGTGTGCTCTGATGATGATGCAGGCATGTTTCAGCAGGCAGAAAGACTTACAGCTTTCTAGTTCAAGAGAGCAGTTCTGAGTGTCCAGAGGAAACCTGCTGAAGTCCATAAGGCACATGGCCGAAACCGTTATCCTGTAAACGGAGTAAGGAAGAGAACTGTGATCATTTACCCATATGGCCCAACTAGCATGCAGCAATGACACTTCCTAGTGTTTGCTTGCTTTGGGTGCCTTTCAGGGATAATGAGAAACAGGCCTGACTATCGTCTGTCCAAATAACAAGGAAGCAAGCACATAGGGGTAGGGATTGCTCAAGACAGAGATTGATGAGTGAATTCTTACACTTGTCCTGATCTCACCGTTTTTCCTGCTTAGCTCCTTCTGCATTTTCTGGCTCTGATGACTATTTTTTTTTCTCAGAAAAACACTTCAAAGTCAGATGCTTTCAGTAGATTTAAACACATTCTGCTCTCTAGAAGATGCAAAATTGAGTAATCTCCAGTAAAAAAGAGTTGAGGTGGTGAAACCACAAATTTATAGATAAAGGTTTCCTTTACAAAGCACTAGGAAATTTTCCTTGTGGTTCTAAGGCACAGCCAGGAGCATGTTTAGTGATAGATCCATATGCATAATACATAATTCAAAATCTATTAAGGCAAAGACTTGAATATTGATGAGGCTTATTTTTTTCCATAAAATTTTATATTCTCCTGGATTTTCCTGGCTCCAGGCAGAGGCTGCAGTCCTGTGATCTTGCCTCAGAGTGAGAGCTGCGGTAGCCACAATAGCAGATTAGAGGTTCATAAAAGGCCCCCGAGCTAGTCTGCAAAAACAAAGACAACAGATGCTCCTGCCAGTGGTGCCCCTGAATTAATCAGAAGAGCAGAACCATTTTATCTTCTGTGATCTGAATTTTATTGTCAATAGTCAGAACAGAAAATTAATAATAGAGATGTGTGGATTTCTTTCTGTGCAAAATGCATACTTAGTCTGCTATGTTCCTAGTACATTTAAAGAATTATTTTCTGAGGTCTTTGTACCACTTGCTCCATAGTATACATGAAGAAATGAATGACTGAAGAGGGTTTTGGCTAGATGGCTCAGAACACAACCTGGTACCAGGTACCAGGAGATCTGGATCTGTGCTTGGACTGCTTGCTTCTTTTGTTGGACCAAAGAGCTATGCTTCCAGCAATTTTGAGTCCTTTTGAGTATGGGCACCTCTAAGACCATGTCCAGAGCTAAGCTTCTGCAGAAAGACCCTAAGAATTAGTAAAGCTATTATGTTCATGGGTCACCTGAATGACATATACTGCACTTTCCTACAATGAGGATTAAAACAGTCACCAGACAAGGCAAGAAGGCCAAGTCTAGGAGAAATCACAAGTTTCCAGTTGTCCTTCCTGGAAAGTGTGACATCTGCCAGTAGTGATATACAAGGCATCATGCCCAGAACACTGGGGACCAGGAAAGCTCACACAGGCCTTGGTGAGGAAAACCTTAAATGAAAGTTGACCAGCTAGATGAGTGATCTTAGTTCCATCCTTTCCAGATGTGAGAATGATACCGTGGCACAAGGAACCCACCACAACCACCATGAGCATATACTCCCAGGTATGGGTTATGGACTCCAGATGAACAGAAACGTTCTTCATAGGCAAGATAGTCCAAGAGATTAAAGTTGATTTCACCACGTAGGCAAGAGCCAAACAGACATTAGAATATGCAAAGTAAACAGGATCCTCAGAGTTAATCTATTACTGTTCATCTTCTCACCAAAGCAACTTTAAAACAGCTGATTCTTTGGTCAGGTTCTGTTTTTTCAATTCTTTTCAACTCTTTTTCAATACTTTTGACAGTAGTATTTATGAGTCCTATAGAAAACAGTACTGGGAATGCTGGAGAGATAGCTCAGTAGTTAAGAGCACTGACTGCTTTCCCAGAGGACCAGGGTTCAAATCACAGCACCCATATAGCAGCTAACAAATCTAATGCTTGCACATAGACATAAAGTTAGACAAAACACCAATGAACATTTCCATAAAAGAAAGAAAACCATACTGTTCATTAATTGCATTAATAGCTCTTTAAAAATGGCTGATGATAGCCACTTTGTGAATGATACTTATGGTGAGCAAACATAATTTCTTATTGCTGCTATAACAGCTTATCACAGCATAAATGTATTATTTCAGAGTTCTGCAGCCCAGAGGTCTGATTAGACTCTCTGGTGCAGAATTATTCTTGTAACCCTCTTCAGGGGAAAATCCACTCACACTGGTTGACACCAGCTGTCTTTGGCTTGGTAACTCATTGTCAACTCGTCTTTTGTGTGTATCTGATTTCCTCTCCTTTTTCTTTTATAAAGATTCTTATGCTGCATGTAAAGCCACAACAGAAAATATAGGATCATTTTCCCACATAGAGATCATTAATTTAGGGCTGGATGTTGTGGCACACACCTTTAATTCCAGGACTCGGCAGACACAGTTAGGCAGATCTCTGAGTTGAGGACAGTCCTCGGCACTCAGAAATCCAGAACAGCTAAGGCTACACAGAGAAACCATACAACTAAAAACAAACAAACAAGCAAGCTAGCATATCATTAGCCTAGCACATTTGCAAGGATCCTTTCCCCCCATAAAGAACAACTCACACAGTTTGCAAGAACAAAGACCTCAGTTTTAAAAACATACTATAGACCCTGTTTCAGATTTTCAGAGTGTTAAAAAAGCTGAGTTGCTTGGACGTACATATTTTTTCTGGAATTTCTATTATAAACTGTTTTACATACACAGAACTTATTTAGCTAAAATAAAATATGGATGATTAAAGATGAAATGCCTATAATAGCACAGTGCTGGAATACATGCTTTAACTAAAACTAACAAGGTAAAACAAGCGAGAAAATTTATGCTAACTTGTATTGTGATTATGCATTCATATTACAAATGAAGGAGCTAACTAAAGTATTTTGCCAATTTAAGATTCTAAATTAGTTGGTGGAGTACAGGGATAGGAAGGAATTGGTTAATAGAAATAGGCTCATATACCTAAACAATTGTGTGTCAGATTTTTAAGGATTTCCAGAATTCAGCTCCATTCTATCTGTCTAAACAATATGTGGCCAGAGTGGAAATATACAGAATAGAAAGAAATTCTGTAAAGTTTTGCATAACAGAAGCATGGAAAATTACATAATCTGTGTGTGTCCCAATCTTCAGCGTCATGAACCTGACAGCGGTTCTGGTAGTTTAGTGTGGCGTGAAGACTCAGCAGGTCTGGTTAGAAGGCCCTGGTCAAAGGATGCCAAAGGTCATCGGAGCCCTCATACCTGAGACTGAAGAGGACATTTCCATCCGGGTGTACACGCAGCATGATGTTCTCCACGGTTGTGTCATGGATGAAGGATCTTTTAGAGTGGACAAAGAAGATATCAGGCACCCAAATCTTTTGAATCAGTCTGTGATCGAAGGTCATGCTTTTGTTTGTAGTGCTAGCGAAGGCGAGCCTCTCATCCTTCCAGTAGTGCCTGAGATAAAATGTCATCGTAAAGTCCTGGGCACAGAGAAAGGGGCCAGTGTGAACCAGTGCTTTCATCACCACTTCAGCCTTATGAACTCCCTGAGAGCCACCGTGTTCGTGGTCGTAAGTTATCATTTGCCCTGAAATCTCAGAGAGATGTAGGAAGAAGCTAGTCCCTTTCTTTTTCCTCACAACCCTCTTCCACTCCCGTCTCTGACTTCTTCCCATCCCATCCCTCCTTCCCTCTCTTCTTCCTTCCTTTTTCTTCCACTTCCTACTTCTTTTTTAACAGAAAATTTACAGTCTAGATTTAAACCCAGGATCCTGTTGCTTTGGCCTCCTGGGTGCTGAGACTATAGCATATTTAAGAAAAATCTATGGAAGTATTCCCTTTCAAATTTGTTTTTTTATGTTCATTACTTTGTGTTATTTTTTAAAAGCAGATCTCCCAAATTGAATACACTATAGTCCCACAAGAACGTGAACACAGACAGTGTTTATTAGTGGAAAGCCAGTGTTGGAAATTCAAGGCTATAGATGGTAATACATTTGATGATAGAAAGGTTACTGTGGAATGGTGGCTTCTACAAGAATCTCCTCTGAAGCTTGTTGCGATGCACACTCCCAAGAAGCAAGTTATCAGAACTCCCAGTTCAGTGTGGCGCAGAGATCTGAACTGGCATCATGTACACCAGCTGTAAGAATATGGCAACGAGCCGTAGAAATCTAAGTTAGTATCCTGTTCTGCACAGCTCAAGGGGCTGAACTGGTATCACGCATGCCAGCTGTAAGAATATAAGGATGAGGAATAAAATCCTATACTAACATTACAGAAAGAAAAAAACCAGACAAAGATTTAAGAATTCATTTAGTTAAATCTGAATTTAGCATTCAGATGTCACAGTTAATATTTTGGTTGGTTGAAAAGAAATTCCTATCATCTGTGTCATTGGATCTGGATATTAATAATGTGTTTTACTTTTCTTGATTACCTTTTACTTTTCACAATTATTTACTTATCTTTCACAACCCAAATGCAAATTTTTTTGCACTGATGTGTATAACATGACTTTGGCATTCATTATACAAACAGAAGATAAGTCTCAGTTGATTGCAAATAAGTTACCAATTGTTTATCCAGCTACATTGTTTTTCTTAGGTTCCAAAAATGTCCACTGAGTGACTTCTGAGAATTAAAGGTGACCCTTAGGCATGCGTGACTGTGGCTTAGAGTGAAGGATAGTAAACAGAACCATTTCTTCAACAACGTGACACTATTTCCCAGGGAATTGTGTGGGTTCCTGGGGGGATTGGCTTAAGAGGCATATATTTGGAATGATATGCTCAGTGTGATCCGGAGGTCATTGGTCAAACACTGAACTTATGAAGTCAGATAGCTTACACTGGTGCCTGCCTTGGAGGCATTAGTATTACTTAGCCAACACTATCTCGAGCACCAAACTGAAGTTTGCTGAGTGGAGGCTAAAAGGATGGGATGATAATGTATATAATACTAAAAAGGCTAACCTTTCACACAAAGTGAGGTACAATAGGTGGAGGTCACTCATAATTATATTTTCTAGTTGGCCATGATGAAACCAGCTTACGTTTATCTGATACTGAGCAGCAAAGTAAACCTAATTTAGGGGAGAAAGACTATACCTAGTTTGGGGGTTTGTAGAGAAGACGCAGATGTTAAGTATAGGCTAGATCACTATGAATGACTTAAATATAATTTAAATCCCATTTTAGAATTTCAATAGACAACAAGAAGTATTAATAAGAGCTGCCTTCGGGTCAGGAAGTGTGGATATTCAAGCCATTGTTTTAGGAGGTCCTTGCCACTATCATTTGGGAATATGATATGAAGTGCTGGGAAAATGAACGATGTTTAACTTAAGGCCTTTGTGAACTAAATAGATATTGGTAAGAAAATTTTAAGATCAGATTGGGACACAGAAGATTTTGTTTAGATGCACCTGGAATTTTTGTTAGATGCATCTGGAATTTTCATACCTCCTGAAGTTTTTATTCAGTTAGGAGAAAGAATAACTATAAAAGATATATGATTAAATAAGCAGCTGAAAGAGTTATATGACTCAGGAACTTATATTCTTTAGTTCCCTTAAGAGAGTCTTGCAGTCAGGCGGTGGTGGGGCACACCTTTAATCTCAGCACTCAGAAGGCAGAGGCAGGCAGATCTCTGTGAGTTTGACGCCAGCCTGGTCAACAGGCTCCAAAGCTACACAGAGAAACCCTGACTCCAAAAGGAGAGTCTAGCTTTGCTTTCTTCTTTACTTTCTCTCTCATTCTTTATCCTTAATTGTGGTATTTGCATATTTAGTTATTTGTAAAATCTAAATTCAAAGTTATTTCTACAAAAATAAGGATACATAATACAGATTATATATAAAAAAGTTTTATTTTAAATATCTATAAGCAACTTTTGAAAATTTCATTAGCTCATACATGTGAAAGCTTCAAATAAAGAGAATGAATTATAAGGGTTCATGAATGTAGAATCCCTTGTAGATATTAACAGTTTTCTTCAGCTGGAAACAAAATTAAAATGCAAATACTTCAATTTTCCCCTGTTAATGGAGGAAGTAGCCCTTGACTTTATTGAAGGACAATATCACACATGTGGAAGAACCATACGTGGACATTCAAATAGTTGATCTCATCCCAGCTGTGAGTAGAATGTTGGTTACTAGCGCCTGAGAGGAATAGGGAGGTGGGACAAGGTAGATCAACAGGAGCTAAGTTACAGCATGTCAGGAAGACCTCACGTAATATTATACAGGAACACCCTGTGTGATATTATACAGGAAGTTCCAGTGTGGTATTATACAGAAGACTGACTGCAGGTGTGTGTTTCTCATCATCAATATGCTGTGTATTTCAAAAAACAAGAAGAAAGTTGAGTACTTTTGCAGGAAAGTGTGAGAAGATAAGCCAAGTTTTGATGGGAGTACTGTGCCTTTTATACGTGTCTACCTCATAAATCGCATAACTTTGACATTTCAATTTAAAACACTTTTAACACCCCAGCACAAAAGTCCAGGCTATGTTAATGTGTAAAAAAAAAGATAATTACTACCACGCTAACAGTTACAATCTCAAATAATGCTAAACACCAGCTGGGTAACTTTAATGAAAAGAGACTAAAGCTAGAGAGAAGCAGTGTAGTAGGAGGCCACCCATAACCAAAATAACCACAGAGAAACTGTATTAATTAAATCACTGCTTGGCAAATAACCCCAACCTCCTAATGGCCAAACCCTAAAATATTAATTTAACCCATTTCTAGTAATCTGTGTGTCACCACATGGCTGTGGCTTACCAGGTAAAGTTCTGGCATCTGTCTCCAGATGAGCTACATGGCTTCTCCCTGACTCTGCCCTTCTTTCTTCCAACATTCAGTTGAGTTTTCCCTGCCAAGCTCTGTTCTACCCTATCAGGCCAAGCCAGTTTCTTTATTAACCAATAGCATTGGCAACATACAGAGGGGAATCCCACATCAAAGCAGCACATGGAATCTAGGACCAACACACGAGCACAAGATCCATCTGAAGGCTTCATAGTCAAATCAATCAGGGGGCACTAAGATGCAAAGCACACCCAAAAAGACCCATAATCTTAACATTACTTGGTGCTGGGTACCTGCTAAGAGTATTTGTTGTTTACATGCACACATAATCAAAACAAAGGAAACATGTAAAGAGGGCAGAAGAGACAACAAAAATGGGGGTGGGGGTTGCTACTCATCTAACAGGGTTCCAGGGACAAACCTGACTGGTACTTCCCGGGATTGAAGAAAAGACAAACACCGACATGGTCAAGCAGAAATCTGGAATTTTGTGGTCTGGGCTTTCTGCTGGAGAAGCCTGTGCATAAAGGACCCTCAATTTGTTTATTATATAGACTTGAACAGACAGCAGGGTTGTTGCACACAGCTGAGCAAGGAAGCTGGTTATTACATACAGATGGAGAAGCAGGCAGGGCTTATAATATACAGCTGGACCAAAGGGGCAGGTTTAGCTAATTTCTGTAGGAACTGTCTCTGTAGGGGAGCAATCTTCAGGCTGTAAATGATGGGGGAGGGATAAGGCTATGCTGGACTTTTCTGCACATACTGTCAACATTTCAGAAGTGGACCTTTGCCATCACTCCTTGGGTCTGAGGCTCTGCGTTTCTGTCAACAGAATAGTTACTTGGGATTTCCCTCCTTCAGGGCTTCTTCTGGTTCCTACAGATGCTGACAGCCATTAGGGAAAACCAGGAAAGGACCACTGAAAATGTACCTTAGAGTGGCCTGGATTTCGCATACAAACATAAAGGAAAGGGTTCATCAAAACTTGGACTAGATAAAATTAACATAAAAATAAAGAGGCAAAACAAATCATCTGAAAACCAAGTATGCAAGCACAGAAGCTGGCCCGGCCTTAACTCTTGTTATAGTAAAATACCCTCCATGCCGAAAACCACTTAAATGAAAAACTAATTGGAAAGTTACCCAGAGAAAGAGAGTACTTATACATTAAAAATAGGGAAAGTGAAATGGAAAAAGTATGGTCAAGGCCATTAAAGCATAAAAGTGGCTAAAAATGATGAAATTAAGTTAAAGTAGAGAAAAAGGTAGAAAAAGCAAGTAAAGTCGGGGAGAGGACTGGGAAAAGCTAAAAGGAGTACTGAGAATAAAAGGTAACTATCATGTATTATTTTTTAAATTTCACATCTATGTGAAAATATCTACTTTATTATTTAATAGGCATTCCAGTAATAGGCATTCCATTAATTCTAATACTTCATTTTCTCTTGTTTTGAAGTTTTTATATGTGTATTTTCATGAAATTTTTAAAAAGTAGCTTTTAGATATTTTCTATTTATTTTTCATAATCTGTAGGGTCTTGATATTAGAGTTCACAGCATATAATTTCTGGTGAATGAATAGTAACATTTTACTGGAAGCATGAAATTTGAGAGTAGACATTTAAAAAAATCTTTTTGGTATATGAGCTGTAAAATATATAGTTATTTCTGTAGACATAAATTTTGAATTTATTTGTATCCAACACGTTAGTTTTTCTTTTCTTTTTTCTTTCTAATATATGTATATAAACTAATTATATCATCTATTTTTTCATATATGACTATCAATAAAATAGTGATTTTTAAAATAAAAATGTTTTGTGAAAATATAAGTATTACACTGGAAAGTAAAACATCAAACTCTTCTGTATTTCTATAATATACCATGGGATAAACAAAATTTTCTAAATTAAATATACTGATCATGAATCTTAAAATGCCCTGTTTCTGTTACTTAGAGACAAGCAGAATTAATATCAATAGAAACATCTGGAAATAATAAAACTTGGCATAGAAGTTTATCATTTTATGAACAAGGCCTTGGGGCTAAGATTTCATAGTTTGCAAACTGTATGGCTGTTTTCTAACACACTTGTTTCAACCTGTGACAGACAGCAAATTTACTACAATATGCTGCAGGAAGCCGTAAATGAGAAATCACGAGACAGAAGGGAGGAGAGGATGAGAGCGTAGTCGGAGAGAGAAAGAAGGGAACAGAGGCAGAGGAGAGCAGCACAATTCCACTATGAGGCCAAGTAGGAAAGACTACTAACACAAGTGCCAGAAGTGGCGTATTCAAAAACCAAAACCCAATGACCTTAAAATTATCATTTTTCTTCTTTTCCGAAAAAGCTCAATATCCTATGGGAAAACTCACCATGTTGACCTCCGAAATGCTGTCGATGCTTTCAACCTGGACATCTATACCTACTGGCACTGGGGAACCTTCAGAAAGAAAAATGAATAATTTACTGAGAAATGCATTATAATCATTTTGGACATTTTCCAAAACCAAGAAACACCATTGTTCAACAATTGAAGGTGATTTATTTTATCCAATATTTTTATTCATCATTTCCCCTATTTTCTATTGAATCATTTATCATACCCTCAAATATAATAACTAAGGCACATGCACGAATAAATGCTACTTCAATCATGATTGCTCACTTGCTTGGAAAATCCTAAGGATTTCTTTGTATAATATATTCTAGAACTGGTGTTGTCTGTTTTGTTATTCTGTGTTTCGGCTAGTAGCGTTGTAAAGAGGAACAATGTTTTGGAAACATATGTAAGAGCATGCCAGATTGTGCATTTTGTATAATAATGACAGTTCAGTAAGTTTTATAGAGTCCTTGGCTCTGGAAATGTCAAACCCACTTCTCTCTTTCCCCCAGTGTCAGCCTTTCTCATTCATGAAGCAGTTGGTGGCCTAGAGATAGACAGATGCTCGAAAGCTATATCGAGGATGTAGACTCAGACATGTCTTCTTGTAGATCAGTAGCCACAGAGGGCACAGAGAAGAAGCAAACAGTCTAGGTACTTGTTGGATGAAATACACTCTGATAGAAACTGAAGCAATCTCAGACAGTGGACTTTAAACTCACTGGCAGCTGGGACTCCTGGAACAGGGTTCCTGAGTCCAGAAATTGTAAAAAACAACCAAGAGAGTCCAAGTCAGACAGCCATTGT
>NC_022010.1:90390854-90395323 GCF_000317375.1 Microtus ochrogaster
CTCTCTCTCTCTCTCTCTCTCTCTCTCTCTCTCTCTCTCTCTCTCTCTCTCTCTCTCCTCTCTGTATCTGTAGGAGAATTGCTGTTAATAACGTTATCATTAAATTTTGGGTAAGAAATTTGATCTGCCTTTATCTATGTTGACACAATCCACATGTTTACACATAATCTCTGCATGTATTTTTTTACCGTAATAAAGTCATTCTTATTTAAATCATATTGCCTCATCGAGTTAAAAGAACTTTCAAGTATTAACAAATAAAGATTAATCCTGCACATCTGAGTCCAGCTATTTAATCCAGATGTTGGGATTTAGATGAATCCATCCTGAGACGCTTCCATACTTGACTCAAGAATGACTGAGCATGTTCTATGCGACACACATATACACACAATTCCACAGCCTTCTAGATGCAAAATACAGTACAAAACAAGTTAACTCCTTTCATACTCTTCTGGGACCTCATTAATTCTTGATGCTGCCTTTAGTAACATCAAAATTTCTTTGTTTTTAATTATCATTTGTTACGTAGAAGAATGTCAGCTAGCTAGGTACTTGGCCTGTCACTCAAATATCTTTCTGTCTCACCCTTTTTTAATGCCTTACATGTGTCATAACCATCTTCTTCGCATATTGGATCAGTTAGCTTGTATGACACTGATTCCATAAATAGTGTTGTTTACCACAGATTCTGACTCCGCATGAACTTGGGAACAGCTTGACATGATTCCTTTGTAGGGTTCAGCGCTGGTGATTTTAATTTGCTCTTTTTCTTGACTTTATAATCAAAATAAAAATTTATGAAAACATCTCATCCATTGCTCTACTTGGCACTTCATGGTGAATAAATCTTCCCATTAATTCTAATGCTGTCAGGGGATGAGATTTTTGAAAGGTCTTGAAGGGGTGACAGAATGTCCAGGATAAAGTGCAAACACAAGTTATATATTATGCAGTAAGATATATTTCCAACAGTTGGTTTCTTTCACTATAAAAATCTGCCCAGAGATACTCAAAGAGTACCAACCACTACAGGTCATAAACAGTACAGTTTATAGACTTAATTGGATCTTAATAAATTAACATTACTTGCTTAGTTATGCAAAAATGCAACTAGAAGGGCACTATTCTTAACCAAACACTCAGGCATACTGGTTATCAAGACATTGTTTTAACACATAAACATGTGTGCAAACACACACACACACACACACACACACACACACACCCTTACAATGATTTCCCACCACTCATTTTCTGAAGAAACTAGAGAACAGCTTGGATTTAGGATCTTTTAAGGACAATTGGGTATTTGACTCAATGGGTTCCATATCTGTGGATTCTATCAACTTCAGTTAAGATCCAATCTGCCTGTGAACTGAACATGTACTGCTTTTTCCTAATCATTATTTTCTGGACAAGCCTTATTAACGACAACTTACATAGCCTCTACATTGTACGAGACATTAGAAGTAAGCTAGAAACAATTGATAGATGATGGAAGAATTAAGATAGGGTATATGCAAGTGCTGTGTCTTTTCATACAAAGGACTTAAACATCTGCACATGTTGGTGTCTTTTTAGGAACAGTGGCAGACTGGAAAATAATCCCTTAGGATATGGAAAGATGGATTTCTCAGAAAATTAGGAAACAACCTTCCTCATGACCCAGTGATACCACTTTTGGGTATATACCCAAAGGATGCTCAATCGTACCACAAGAACATGTGCTCACCTATGTTCATAGCAGGATTATTTGTCATAGCCAGAACCTGGAAACAACCTAAATGCCTTTTGACCAAAGAATGGATAAGGAAAATGTGGTACATTTACACAATGGAGTACTACACAGGAGAAAGAATAATGACAACTTGAAATTTGTGGGCAAATGGATGGATCTAGAAAACATCATATTGAGTGAGGTAAGACAAATATAATATGTAATCACTCATAAGTGGCTTTTAGACATAAAGCAAAGTAAAATCAGCCTAAAATTCACAATCCCAGAGAACCTAGACAACAAAGAGGACCCTAAGAGAGACATACATGGATCAAATCTATATGGGAAGTAGAAAAAGCCAAGATCTCCTGAGTAAATTAGGAGCATGGGGACCATGGGAGAGGGCTAAAGGGAAGGAGGGACGAAGGGAGGGGAGTGGAGAAAAATATATAGCTCAATAAAAACAATTTTAAAAAAGAAAAGAGATATGGAGAGATGAGTGCATATCCTAGCTGTTAGTGGCTATTTCTAAAATCTTGGGAACATTGCTAGGATACTAGCTCTCAATAATAAATTCATCCTACTGCTGGGCATGCAATGGAATCTCGAGGCTTCTTTTACTCTGAAGGTACATGGCTTGGTCATTTGAACTGAGTTCCCGTTATCTTCTATTTCCTCTCTCTTCCATTTCCATCTATACCGTTATATGAAGATGACCTCCTCAGATTCCACAATGTGTGCCTGTGGGATGTTCTCTGGCCTCATGCCTGTCTCCTTTGAACTCTTTGTCAAGGACACCAAAGTTCTGTGCAGAAGGAGTTCTGACACTTGAGGGCTGAATATGAGGTGCAAGGAATGTAAGGGCAAGTCTGAGAGTTACAGAATATTGGTTACTCTTCATACCGCCACACATCATTCTTGTGCTATCAGGTAAAGAGAAGTGTCAGACAAAGTGACAATTAAGTACGGGTGTTAAAATGCCAACATCTGCAGTCACATAAAACCAAAGTAGGGCTAAAGTTCTGTGTGCTTCTTTAACCTTTATACTTCTGTTTGTTCATCAGTAAAGAGGACAGATACTGAGCCCACCTTGCAGGGCTGTTGCGAGAATACATAAAGGAGCGCATACCACATCCAGCCCTTGAGCCCATTCAAATATTCTGCTACCTAACATCTACTCTCTGTTGGGTCAGCAATAGACTTAACATCTTAAATGATAGTACCGTTATAAGAACTTTGACCAAGTTCATAGATAAAATCAAGTAAAAGTTATCTAAATATTAACCCCTTTGACAATTAAATTCCAAGAATCACTAGGTAATAACATATCTGTAAACTTTTTAATGTATATATTTGGATTTTTCTTTGGGTAGACTAATCAGGGCTAAGTAGAAATTATGTATCCATCTCTGTAGTGTCATGTCATTACAATACACTCGACAATGTATCATTTCATATCCTTACCGACTCCACTAGGTAGGTACATGAGGCTTTCTAGGTGACCTCTGTATGAACTTATGTGGATAAATACAAACTCTTGTTTGAAATCTGAAGCAAGGTAGTGGTAGGAATGGTAACAAGTCCTCCTAGGCTGGAGAGATGGCTCAGTGGTTAAGAGCATTGCCTGCTCTTCCAAAGGTCCTGAGTTCAATTCCTGACAACCACATGGTGACTCACAACCATCTGTAAAGAGGTGTGGTGCCCTCTTCTGGCCTGCAAACATGCACACAGACAGAATATTGTATACATAATAAATAAATATAAAAAATATTAAAAAACAAAACAAACAAACAAGTTCTTCTGACTCTCAGGCCTGTTATGTGACATGTGGGGACCGCAAGAAGCTTTGATAATGTTAGCTTTTGTCTCAACTCAGCTGCCAGAATCGAGGTGCTGAACTGACTTTAGCGAAACAAAGAAATCATCATCTGGAAGACTGAAACAAAAAGTCCTTAGTTATAGGAGACATAGTGGGCAGGAAAACATAAATAAAGAAAATGAGCTGCAATTTATAACCCGAGTTAAACAAAAAGCTCCCTAAATTTACATCCTCCTGTTTCCACATAATGAGTCAATTAATCTTCCAATGCTTTATAAAAGTGAAAAAAAAAACCCACCCTGGTAGCAGCTGGTTTTAATGTTAAACCTAATTAGAAAAACACATTAAGGCAAGGGAAGTGCTGAAGTTACATTTAGCTGAGAGGAGAGAAGTATGTTCATGAGCTGTGGACAAGGAGAAGTGAGGGTAGATAAATTAAAGCTTTCCTTTTGTATTCCACAGCCCGATTTCCCAAAAGAAAGCAGCCATTTGAGGACAGAGAAATGAGTCACCATATAAGGTATGCTTCTGGTCAAACTAAGCAGATGATCGTTAAAAACTATTTCACAGAGCGAGTAGACAGACACTTCTGCCTGGACTCAGGGATTTTTCCTTCTCGAATGACTCAATAAGCCATCTGAACAACATTTAGCCCAGCCTATAATTGTCAGAAAAAATTCTTAATTGTGAGATGATCTGCCACCTGTCACTATGTACGAGTCACATGTTTCAATTTCATATTTAATAATCTCATAAAATAGCCCGGGGAAAAACAATTTAAGGAGAGATGAACACTTGGCACTGGTATGGATTTTGGTTTATTGATACAAATTTAAGGTCAATTTTGTTAGATGTATATTTCTACTCTTGTTTAAGATATTATGTTTATACAACTCATTTAAAATGTAATGTATAATTAAGAAATACAGA
>NC_022010.1:90395648-90396203 GCF_000317375.1 Microtus ochrogaster
GACCTTGAGATTTCAGTCCGGTGCTCCAATGTGGGTCTCTGTCTCTGTCTCCTTTCATCGCTTGATGAAGGTTAATATTCAGGAGGATGCCTATAGTTAGTTAGGTTTTCTAGATATATTTCAGTTAGATAGATAATTTTCAACACTTCAAAGACTATGGAATATGGCATGTAAAATGTTTTAAGAATTTAGACTTTTCTAAGCTTCTGTAAAGCAAAGGACACAGTCAACAAGACAAATCGGCAGCCTACAGAATAGGAAATGATCTTCAGTAACCACACATCAGACTGGTCTCCAAAATATACAAAGAACTCAAGAAATTGGTCATCAAAAGAACAAATAATCCAATAAAAAATGGAGTACAGACCTAAATAGAAAACTCTCAACAGAGGAATCTAAAATGGCTAAAAGACACTCAAGGAAATGCTCAACATCCTTAGCCATCAGAGAAATGCAAATTAAAACAACTTTGAGATTCCATCTTACACCTGTAAGAATGGCCAAGATCAAAAACACTGATGACAACTTATGCTGGAGAGGTTGTGGGGAAAAGGG
>NC_022010.1:90396913-90412100 GCF_000317375.1 Microtus ochrogaster
TGGGGAACATGGGACAGGGTTGAAACAGAGGAGAGAGGAAGGCAGGGGAGCAGAGAAAAATGTATAGCTCAATAAACTCAATAAAAAATTAAAAAAAGAATTTAGACTTTTCTAAACAGTGAAACATGTCTGCTTCTGGCATCACTAATCACTTCAAGAGGATGATGATCATCAAGAGTCTCCTTATGGAGTTTGCTAGTAATTTGGGCAAGAAACTGCTCTTTCCTGTATTGCTTGATGGTATGCTGTATAAACTGGATATGCAGGACCCATAGAAAAATTACTGCTGAAGTTGCCTAAAGAAGGTGAGATGGTCCTTCAGGGTTCCTGCTTCATGAGAGAATCTGCCAGACATTCTGCAAGAGACAGTAGAAAGAACTGCCAATATAGGAGAAACAGTCTTTCAAATTCCTACTTCATGGAAAAGTCTGCTGGATACTATGGACCTGTAGGCTGAAGATGGATGCCCCAACATTACAGAAGAACTTTGGGTGACTGTCCAGGCAGCAAGATGTCCCTGTCAATTCTAGAACTTTGGAAGTTGCTTACAATGCACTTCCTATTTATTTAAGTAATATTATATTCTTCTGGGGTCTTTGGGGGAGTTAAAGACAGATAATTATAATTTTCCTTAGGTATGATAAAAATAAATTAGATATGAAAGTTTAGACTCATAAAGAAATATAACTAATTCTTATTTGATACCTGTTTTGTATATGTAATTTTACTATGTTAAAGTTAAAACCTTCCTTTTTATTTAGACAGAAAAGGGAAGATGATGTGGAATTCCCCTCTGTATGCTGTGAATATGTTTTATTACCATTGGTTAATAAAGAAGATGCTTCAGCATATAGCAGGGCAGAATATTGCCAAGCTGAAAGAGATATATAGAGAAAGTAGGAAGAGTCAGACAGATGCTATGTAGCTGCAGAAGGAGACAGACGCCAGACCCTTACCAGTAAGCCACAGCCTCGTGCCCATACACAGATTGATAGAATTGGGTTCATATAAGATGTAAGTATTAGTTAATAAGAAATCTGAGTTAATAGGCCAAGCAGTGTTATAATTAATATAGTTTCTGTGTGAGTATTCGAATCTGGGGATGAAAGAGCAGTCTCTGCTTACATTTTAGAAAGCATATCCCTTAGAACACTTATCATGTATTTCCTAACAATCAGGCAAAGAGGGACTGTTGGGCCGGTGTTATGCTTTTCTGGAGGTGAGAAGGATGCACAGGGTGGAGGATGAAAGTGTAAACATTTTACCTTGAAAGGAGGGTGCAGGCTTTGCATTCTGCAGACTCCACAGGCACTCACCTGGGCATCCTGTTACCATGCAGAGTTACCATGCAGGCTTTGGGCCTGAGCTTCAGAATTCAGATGGACTCATTGGTGTTTCCGCTAATTCTTGAAACACATTGAACAATAAGGTGTCTGTGGATTGTTTGCTGTGAGGTCCACTAATAAGTATAGCCATCTCTCTCTCTTTATTGCTAATGTCCCTATGAAAGACCCTATTAACAACAACAACAACAACAACAACAACAACAACAAACAACAACAACAAACAACAACAAGCAACAACACCTCTTCCTCTATCCCAGAGAACAACTTAATTAAGGAACCAACTTCAGGAATTATGGCGTGAAGTCATTGCTAGAGCAGGAAAACAACTGAAGCGGGTGAAGGGGATACAAATAGGAAAGGGAGACACCAGTGCGTCCTTCCCTAAAGATTCCACCTGAAAGGCACCTACAGTTGATGCACTTTCAGCAAAGCTATCAAAATTAACACACAAAACCCAGTAGTAGCCCTCTGTATACAGATGACAAACATATTGTGAAAGAAATCAGTAAAAACAGTACCATTCACAATAGCCTCAAAACAAATAGACAAACAAACAAATAAAATAAGTAAACAACAGATAAATCAGCCAACCAATATTGAAAAGATTCATGATTCATTCTTTTTCCATGGATGAGGCCAGTTTCTAACAATTCATGTGCGACTGGCGCCTCCTAGTGGCCTCAAAGAATACAACGCCGAGCTTCTTTTCCTGATTTTTTGAAATCACAGAATGGAGGAATCTGCTACAGCTCACCGGTGCCATAGTTGTAAACTACATTATCCAAACTTTGGGAAATTCTTTTCTGGATGAGCACAAGTTTATTTAAAAATTCTAGTTAAGAGTTGTGGAATCTTTTGAAAGATTTTCAGAGAAATAGTGATGTAGAGAAAGAAGGGGGAGCTTCAGAAGGACACACACACACACACACACACACACACACACACACTGTATTGTGATTATATCCACACCAATGCCACATTCCCTCATTGGATCCCAACGTTAATCCTGACTACTTCCCAAGTCCTCTTCCTTATTTTTCTCTTTGAAAAACAAATCCAATTAGTGGTGCTAGCGTGAGCATGGGCAGACTTTCAGTAGTCACGTCCTCCAGGAGGAATGATGCTGTCTCCTGAGGGAGACATCAATTGTCAATAGCTCCTCAGCTCAACACAAAGCCACAAGAGCCCCTCTCCCACCCATTCTGGAATAATTGACTGGTTTGATCCTGTGCTGCACTTGTACAGGTATGTTCTCTGATCAGATATAGGGCTTAATCCACGGGAGGAAATTGTTTCCTAGCACTGCAAACGTGATAATAGTCACTGGGGATGGCATTAGACGGTTGGAGGGAAGGCATTGTTAACTGCCTTCTAGCCAGGCACATTTACACCTACAGACCAGTGTGTGTACCAGGGCTGTTCCCAGCCTTGGTCACAGAAGCTTCTTTCAGCAGTGGGTAGCAGTCAGTTCAAAGCTTCATAACTTCTCAGAGTGCTGAGAACGTGCAACTGTTGAGTGCTCAGCACTAAATAAGAAATGTCTTTAAACCTGATTAATTTCCAGGCTTCTATGACTGTAAATTGCAATCCAATAACTGTGGTATACTCTGGAAATCAAAAGTAACAAACTCACCAAGACTTCAGTCTGATGATGTTATGTTAACCCGGTGGCTCTCAGTGTGTGATTCTCAGAGACACAGCATCAGCACCATTGACAATGCAGTGTCAGCAGCATCTGCCAGTTGCGCAACTCTCAATCTCCCTCACCTAGATCTAATGGGTCAGGAATGCTGGAGATGGGGTCCAGGGCCCTGACTGATAAGAGCCTTCCCCACTCTTCTCATGATCAGAATAGTCTGAGTCACTAATGAAATAGAGTTTAAATCAGGTCTTTAGAATAGCAACCCAGTGGTTTCTGGAAAATTACCAAAGAAAACCAGTGGTTGGGAGATTGCCTATCAGGTAAGTGTAAGGGTAATAACCAAAGTTTGGATCTCCAGTACTCATATAAATGCTGATGAGCATGGCAGTCTGTCTACAGTTTCAGCACAGGATCCTCCAAGGGAGCTGCCTAGCCAAACTAGCTATACCAAGGAGCTCTGCATTCAACTGAGAGGTGTTGCCTCAATGAATAATGAGTATTGTTCAAGGAAGAGTCCTCAAATAGCTCTGGACTTCTGAATTCATATGTAATCATGTGAATCCACATTGGCACATGTGATCTCACATCTGTGTGGACACACATATACACAGAACATACTGACCCATTAAAAAAAGAGAAAAATCACACCAAGCCATAACAAACCAAAAACAGCCCTTCAGATAACAGTGGCTTGATAATTTATTTTTTTCCATTAACACTTCAACTTTCCATGGCATCTACAGGCCTGCCTGCTTCTCTTGGCTGTGAGCATATGCAACGATCATCACATTTCTTCCAATTATCACTGGTTGTTCATCCAAGATTTGGGGCTGCTTTATTGTCAGAGGGTCTTGTTTTTTCTTCATCTACCCTTCCCTTGTTGGCATATTCCAGCATTTTGAAAAGTTGTCAGTTTGAGAATAGTAGGGGTAAGATTTTGTTTCCATAAAACATACAAATAAACAAACAAAAACCAAGCAGGCAAACTCAAAGAAATTTAGTTTATCTGAAAGATGTCAAGCTCCCTGTACATCTCTGGAAAACATGGTCTCTCAGTGATGAAACTTTGTAGAAGAGCTGCAAGGGAAGAACACTAAGCTCTGCAAAGCTCCTTTCTGGGGTCCTGCTCCACCATCTCCACCTGCCACGACATCTTGCTTCAGCCACTTACTACTTGGGATGCTTTCTAACCTCCCTACCTTGGGTTTTTACACTGGGATATGAAGGTTCATGATGGTGCCATGACTGTGAAGGTAAATGGTACAGAACATAAAAGGCTTAAAACAGTGCCAGATATTAAAAAAGTTTCAATTGCTAAAAACATTAAAAAGGAAAATAAACTCAGCAGAGCAAGTGGTGGCATTGGATATTGCTATTGTTCTACCATTAAAGCCAGACATTACAGCTTGTAGGAATAATCGGTGAGATTCTACAAATTAGCGTCCTGCCATCCCATTCAGCTTAGAGTAGAAAGAGGAAGTTGCCATGTTGCAAATCTATGTGTCTTCTAAATATTGAGCATATTCTATAGGCAAGGATGTCAAAAATAGAAAAAAAGGAGTTTGAATGTCAGTATAAAATGTATATGTTGCCACTTTTTCCCAGTCAAGGGAAGATAATCATACAGATATTTGAAAGTATTTACTTATTTATTTACTTACTTACTTTAGCAGATGGCATTGATTAATGCTTCAGTACCAATCACGTCATTGTTTTAAATCCCATCTTGAGAGTGTAGACTCAAGTGTAGACTTTGGCCTGGGTTTTTGATGTAAACACTCACCTCCAAATCCAGGCCTTGTAGAGAAATCATGGTCCTCAATGTGTAACAACTGCTCACGTTTTAAGGGCCAGACTTTCGTACTGTCATCTTTCCTCATTCTGGTTTCCCTTATGCTGTTCCTCCGAGAAAAAGATACATATATATCTTAGTTAGGGTTACTTTCACTGTGATGACACGCCATGGCCACAGCAACTTGTGGAGGAAAAGGTCCAGTTGGTGTATGCTTCTGTAAAACTCTAGGATAACTGTAAAGCCATTTCTGAATATTCTGAAGCCATTCCGAACCCTCTCAGCCTCCATGCCTTAGTGCTATCCCTTCCCTGGGAACCAAGGACCTAACAGCTACGCATGCACATACTGAAATGTTGGGAACTTTCCATCTCCCTGAGTTCTTGTGAGTGTTCTCCAAATAGAGCTCCGTTCCTGAAATTGAGACAAGATAACCCACAGATGTCCACAGATGTTTTGACTCAGTCCCTGGGAAAGGGGGGCAAAGTAACCCTAAAATGTTCCCTCTTACCTCATCTGATCTAACAACCACTCTCCAGCCAATTATTGGTAATAGCCCTTTGAATAAGGCAATCATAATAGTTGAAGAACAACCCCCAGAATCCTCCCTTGTTTTTGTGGATTTTACTTTAAAAGTAGCCTGTACCAGCCATTCAGGGTCTTTCTGCCTTCTTGAATGCTGAAAGACCCTGTTATGACAGAATTAATAAAATCCTCATGTTTTTATATCAACCGTGGTGTGAGAGATGGTCTCTTGGAGTGACTCCTTCTGGTAGTTGGACTTCAGGGTCCAACACTTCCACATCCATAGTCCATCATTAAAGAAAGTCAGGACAGAAACTCAAACAGGACAGGAACCTGGAGGCAGAAACTGATGCAGAGGCCACGGAGGGGAGCTGCTTACCGACTTGCTCCCCATGGCTTGCTCAGCCTGCTTGCTTTCTTTGTTTCTCTCTTTCTTTATTATTTAAAAAACATTTTATAAGTTCCACATCATGAATTCTGATCCCATTCATCTTTCTTTCCTTTTATATCTGTCCTCTTCCCTTACAACCTCCTCTCCAAGATAAAACAAAATTTAAAAGAAAAGCAAAACCAAATCAAACCAAACCAAAATCAATCTACCAACCAACCAACCAACCAACCAACCAACCAACCAACCAAACAAACAAACAAACAAACAAAAGTCTTGATGTGGAAACTGTAGCATGACACAGGGAGTCACAAAGTCTGCAAATCTTTACTTGTTATGTGTTCATGGCAATGAGTCATTGATACGGTTAGAGGCATCTGGCTTACATCTGCTACACCACTGATACTGGGCCCTCCCTGGGACTCTTCTTGAATATCCTGCTGGTTCCTTGTGTCATGGAGATCCTGCATCTTTGGATCTGCAAGTCCAGTCCATTCACATGCTCCAGGGTTTCATAGATGAGGTCAATGTTGGGTAGAGCAAGCCCTGCAACTTGAGAGAGGGGACCTTGTACTTCACCTGGGAAAAGCAGTAGATCTGACCCTGGTGGTGTGGGTGTGAGCAAGCTGGCTCCAAGGGGTGAGAGCAGTTGGTCTGCCGGGGGTACTGGGTGAGCTAGTCAGGGAAGTGCTGAAGAGCTTTCCCTGGTAGTGATGATGAAGGAAAGTTGGCAGACTGACCAACCCAGCTACCACCCAGGCCCAGAACCAGGGCTATGAGTTGGCCTAGCCTGCTTTCTTATAGAACGCAGGATATGGAACCACCCACAATGGGCTGGACTCCCCTCATCAATCACTAATTAACAAACACCCTACAGCTGGACCCTGTAGAGACATTTTTCTCAATTGAGGTTTCCTCCTTTCAGATAGCTTTAGTTTATGTTAAATTGACACAAAACTAGTTAGTATAAAATATTTTTAAGATACATTTATTTATTCATTCTTATTATTCATCTTGCTGATCATAGAATGCCCTGAAATAAACACATAGAATTTCATCTTGTTAGTTCAGATTAAGCCAAATATCTGCCAACATTTGTATTTTTGCCATATAAGGGTGGAGGGAGCAGGTAGGTCAAACAAGTTTTAGAGTACTTGAAATAGAAAACCAAAAGGATTTAATACCTAGACAGACACCATTTCTCACAGTACATATGTGAGATGAGAAACAGTAGGTGAGTAATGGTGATCAAAGGTCAGATTCACAGACACCCAGCTAAGGCAAGCTTTGAGGAAACGGCGCCTGGGGGTGAGCATTTCAACAAGACACCTTGAAGAAACTACCTGGGAATGAGCATTTCAACAAGCACCCAAGAGACTGACATTGATTGGACAATCTCTGCCTTAAAGCAGTAAGGAGGTGAAAACATTACAAAACTGTAAACTGATGAAAACAGAGTTTTCAAAGCCAGAACAAACAGAGACTGTGGGACAGACAGAGATTGCAGGTAGAAGGACAGATGGAGATTGCAGCTAGAAGGCCTATCGGAGTTTGTAGGGCTCAAAGGTTGTTGGACCTGGGAAAACCTGACAATGGAACAGGCGACTATTTCTACCTCTTCTTCTCTAGGTCGAAGTGCACATGGCAAGCTCCTTTCTATGGTGTGCTATGTGGAAACAAAGTCCTGTCTCTCTGGGCATCTGTGAGTGTGAGCACGGGAATGGGACAAAGGGAATACTTTTCTGCTGAACCACCATTTCCTAGGAACATGGATGCAAATTTTAACAAAACAGTTTTTAGAAGCAATTTATTTAATGTTTTTTCTTGCCACACTTTTCATTGATTGATTGTGTGTGTACACATAAGCATATGCTTTCTTGTGGTTCCCATAACACTGTTGTGTAGGACAGAAGACAACTTGTGGAATTCTCCTGTCTTCTCCCATCCTGTAGGTCTTAGAGATGAAACCAAGGTGCTCACTCTGGGGAGTATACACTGAATAATCTCTCTTGCATTGGAAGCATTTTCTTGGCTCAAGAAAATGAGTCTGACTAGGAGAATTTCACATCCTGAAGCAGCTGATGGAAGAGGGTTTGTGAGATGGTCCAGTGTGATCTCTCAATAGGGTGGATCCTGTACGAATCCTCAGGGATTTAGAGATGTATTTTTTTTCCTAATAATATGAATAGATAAGTTTGGGAAAGGAATCTCTTTTGGATAGAAGGCAATGGATTTTAATTTAAATATATTAAATCTTTATATCCTGTGAATAATTGAACACAGAACTATTTCTCCCAAGAATCTAGAATAAACTAGGGAAAACCTTCCAAGGAACTAGGACAAATTATTTATTAAAAATAATGATAAAGGACTGGGGAGATAATCAGTCATAAGGTAATTCCTAAGTAGGCATGGGAACCTGAATTTGATCTCTCTAACTACCCCCACCAAGTGAGTCATGGTGCCACACGTGTTTGTAATCCCAAAGACCTAGAAGGAGGATCCCCACAGTTTGCTCATCAACCAGTAGCCTAAATGGTGAGCCCAAGTCAATTAGATACCCTGTCTCAAGGCAGAAGGTAGACAACTCCCGAGGAAGTGCATTCAAGTTTGACTTCTGACCTCCACATACGTGCATATACACAAGCACCCACATAAACACCACCCCACACATGTATACTCTAATAGCAAGAGGTAGTTTCCAAGTAATGCCCACTACGTTCAAGACATCAGCCCAGATGTTTGGTATGCATCCGGCTCTTCTGGTTTCCTGGGTCTCTGCCCAGAGTTTCTGATTCAGTAGGTTTGGGGTATAAAATTGCATTTGTAACGTGTTTTTTTCAGGATAACTTGTTCCTGTAGAAAATAGCACGTAGTTAGTAAAAGCTCGCTAGTTGTTTTTGTAAATCAAAAGTGTAGATATAACATGTAATGGGAAATTTGTAAAAATTACTCCTCTGGTAATGATATTTTGGATACAACAAATAAATGACATGTGACTAATGTGTCTTTTCAGAAGCATTCCTCTGCAGGAGACTGAAATACAGATGCATTTTAATTAAGAACCCTGAGTGTGCTGAGCTCAGGCCTGCTGTGAAATGCTCTCTTGGCAGCAGAGGGGTACAGGCACCAGTGCTTATCTGACCTGCACTGAGTGTTCCATGTTTATTTCATCTGGATTTCTTTTTACCTTAATTTCTTTGTAAGGAGAATATGTGGGCTGTACCCTCAACACAATTTTACAAATTCTTGCACTGTACCATACATGTTTAAATAAATACTTAAAGGAGTTGGAGAGATGGCTCAGTGGGCAAGAGTGTTTTCCGCCATGCAAAGGGCAGGATTTGGGTCCCAGTCCCCATATTGGGCGACTCAGAGCAGCCTGTGAACTCAGCTTCAAGGGGCTCTGACACCTCTAGCTCCATTGGTACCTACATTTACAAACTCCCCTCCAAGAGACAGACACAGAACCCCTCACCACATAAACATACTCAGACACCCCCATACAGACACACACAGACATTGCCACAGACATACACAAACATCCCCCACATAGACACACATAGACACTTTTTCAAGACACACACAGTACCCCCCTACAGACACCCCCATTCAGACACACAGAGACACTCACAGACACCCCCCACATACACACACAGTCACCCCCACACAGACACACATAGACACCACCGCACAGACACACAGACACCCCATACACAGACACATATAGACACTTCCCCACAGACACACACAGACACCCCATACACAGACACACACAGGCAAACCCCAACAGACATACACAGATACACCCCCTTGCAAACACACACAGAACCCCCCACACAATTAAAAATTATAAAATAATTCCCCAAACAAATATAAATTGCTTCTATAATTCTTTCATTATACATTTAAAAATACCTAGATATTGATTATTTAGAAGGATATTCTTTCTTTAAAAGTACCCAGTAACTTGAATACCTATATTAAGTATTTAAAAATAAATGAATAAATTCTTCTTTAAATTATCAGAAAATTTATATTATTTTCTAAGAACTTGTATTTCCATTTCTTGCTTCATAGATTTTTCTTACCCATCATACAAATATTTTTGGGAAGAAAATGTGTATATACATTGATAATAACTTTTAAATTTAATATTTCCTTTACAAAGAGAAAAAAATAATTTACATAAATGTTGACTCCTACTAAATTTAAGAATAAAACTTTAGAGAAAATAAATTTGTTAATGAAATGGTGACATATTTTCTTCAGTTATTTTATGTGTTTAAATGGATTTAGTCATTGTTAGAATGAAACTAGGTTTTGCATAAATTCCCTTTTTATTAGTTTTATAGAAACAAGCACTGAATTTTGTTCAAAAGTGTGTGAGTACATTGAATATCAAAAAAACTTTTCACATTGTTTGAAAAAAGTCTGAACGTGACTTTTAAATCATTTTCGGTGATTTATCACCTAACAAATTAACTAGGTTCTTCCTTTAATTTTGTTAAAAGAAGATGAGAAACAAGCCAGTGTGAAAATGATATGTTACTTGATATAGAATCATTCACTATCTCAACCTCAATATTTATAATTGTCTCTTTGTTCTCAGGAAGCTTTATACGAGAGGAACTCACACAACACGATTAGGAAAGAGAGAGATGTCTGGATTTTATCACATGAGGCAGAGCAATCGTTAAAGGGAGGTGATGAAGGAGATGGGGTGAGTGTTCAGGTTAGTCTACTTTAATAAAGCGGTCATAAAGAATGGAATCCAGAAATTGTTTAGAAATTGCACTTGACGACATTCCTTTCAGATAGCTTGCACGTACCCTTGTAGATACATGATGCCTCATGAATACAGGTGTTTGCTTTGAAAACCTCTGACTTGGTGTTATATATGTTTATAATTATACACAGTTGTATATTGTTTATAATGTATGGGATAGTCATTATAAACTGTGTTTTATATTATAAGAGAATACCAGCATTGTTATCTTTTATTGCTTTTGACCACAAAGTACTACAGACACTAAAAAATTATTGCTATAATTTTTTTTTCTTGGTAATATCCAGAACCTTTCCTTTTGATTGAGGACACTTCTTTTCTGGATCAACAAGGAGCCATGTTTCTGTGGAGCTTCTAAGATCTCAATCTGTGACTAGGCAAGCAGTAGCCCGAGGCAGGGGAGTTTAAAATTTGGGTGATTTCAGGTCCTCTAAAATCTTTGAGGCCATATTAGAACTAAGAATTAAAACATTTTAGCATTGCCTGGGGAGGATCAAACATCTTTCTGGCACACTTGAAATTTTATAAGTGGATGTAAACAAAACTCTCTTATGATGTCTATGAAATGTGGAAATTACTCAAAGAAAGTATAAAATTATTTCTATGCTCTAGCCTTTGACATGGCAACATAAAGAAGGTATTCCCTTATAAAGATTAAAAGTGCTTTTTAATTTTACTCATCAGGTAATTGTGTAAATATTATGGCTTCTGGTTTTGTATTTTGTAGGATTCCTGAGTATATGAGCAAGTGAGTCTCTGAGTCTTGGCTGTTTACTGTGCCGTTTCTTGGGCTCTTTTCCTTCTGTTTGTTTTATCTTACTCTGATTTGTTTATCTTTTCTATTTCAGTATTATTAATTTTAGATGCTTCTTTGTTTGCTAACAAGACAGAAAGGGGGTGTATCTGGATGATAAGGGAGGTGGGGAGGAACTGGGAGGGGTGGAAGGAGAGAAAACTGTAATCAGGGTATATTGTATAAAAAACTATCAAAATATGGTATTTAGGGTAGCCTGAATCCATGTTTCCAGGTCATGGTCACATATTTAGCTACTAAAAAGTGTCTCTCATTCTCTCTCTCTCTCTCTCTCTCTTTTTTTAGAAGTGAAGTTGGAACCTCCTACATTCCATCCATTTTCTAGAGTTACTATAAACATCAACTTTTCTCATTCTAGAAGCATGTCCTGTTGTGCAGATGATTTTTGTTTACGATTATTGTTTTTTACTATTATACCACATATAATATTATTATATATCAATATATTAATATATAATTAGCATACAATGCTCTTATGTAGTAATTATATATTATATTATCAATAGCTTTTGCCTACAAATTGAATAGGTCTGCAGGTGAACATCTCTTTGCATGAGACAGCCAGGCAGTGTGCTCAATCAGAGACGTGGCAGATACTGTATGTCACCTGGGTCTATAACAGGTCATGAACTCAGTGCTGAGGGTTCAGACACCCTCACGGAATCAGGAAAACAGACCAATTTTAGAGTTATTCTGTAGTCATTATCTGGAGCTCAGATGGTACAGTAAGTTACAAAATTTTACATGAAACTTAGAGTTCTTATCTTGTTTGAAGAAAGATCAGAAATCTGCTGACTGTGCTACTGTTTTCATGACCTTTCACCTCAGTGTGAGGCTTGGATTGGAATGCTCAAGGAATGCACACAAACTGAAAAGCTTCTGTAAAGCAAAGGACACGGTCAGCAAAACAAAATGACAGCCCACAGAATGGGAAAAGATCTTCACTAACCACACATCAGACTGATCTCCAAAATATATAAAGATCTCAAGAAATTGATCATCAAAAGAACAAATAATCCAATAAAAAAATGGAGTACAGACCTAAACAGAAAACTTTCAACAGAGGAATCTAAAATGGCTGAAAGACACTTAAGGAAATGTTCAACATCCTTAGTCATCAGAGAAATGCAAATCAAAATAGCTCTGAGATCCCATCTTACACCTATAAGAATGGCCAAGATCAAAAACACTGATGACAACTTATGCTGAAGAGGTTGTGGGAAAAAGGGAACACTTCTGCATTGCTGGTGGAAATGCAAGCTGGTACAGCCCCTTTGGATATCAGTGTGGTGATTTCTCAGAAAATTAGGAAACAACCCTCCTCAAGACCCAGTAATACCACTTTTGGGTATATATCAAAAGGATGCTCAGTCGTGCCACAAGGACATGTGCTCAACTATGTTCGTAGCAGCATTGTTTGTCATAACCAGAACCTGGAAACAACCTAAATGCCCCTTGAGTGAAGAATTGATAAGGAAAATGTGGTACACTTACACAATTGAGTACTACACATCAGAAAAAAAAAATGACATCTTAAATTTTGCAGGAAAATGGATGGAGCTATAAAACATTATTTTGACTGAGGTAACCCAGAGACAGAAAGACAGTTATCACATGTACTCACTCATAAGTGGTTTTTAAACATAATGCAAAGAAAACCAGCCTACAAATCACAATCCCAGAGAAATTAGACAACAATGAGGACCCTAAGAGAGACTTACATAGCTCTAATCTACATGGGAAGTAGAAAAAGACAAAATCTCTGGAGTAAATTAGGAGCATGGGGACCTTGAGGGTAAGGCAGGGAAGGGAACAGAGAAAAACGTTGAGCTCAATAAAAATCAATAAAAAACCCACCCCCCAAAAACAAACAAACAAAAAAGAATAATCTGTAGATTATTATAGAGATCTCTACTAATGTCTGTTCTGAACAGTTAATAAGAGCCAGTGTTCAGTTACCAGGAAATTTATAAGCTTGCTATAAAATAAAATAGTATTAAGATTAGCTCATAAGATGTACAATTAAATATATTAGCATTGAGGTATGCCTAAACAAACAAACAAACAAACAATGCTAAAGACAGGTCTATTGTAGGATAGTGTAATAATTACTAAGTTCTGCCTTAGAGCTATAATTGGCCTAAACAGCTCAAGGACAGCATGACCACAGTAGAACCATATGTCTTTCCTAGGCAAAGAAATTCATTTTCACTTGCCAAAAGTTTCTGTATCCATAGTTTCTCCCCATTGTCTTTCTTAGAAACCTGGGGAATATTAGAATAAAAGACTTTTAAAAATGTTTAGCCTAAGGAAATGTTATTTTTGATGGAAAGCAATATGTTTATAATCTGGATGAAAATAAATAGCCTGATTTATATAACAGATCTGACTGAATGAAAGCAGGGCTCAGAATAATTGATACAAACACAAAGCAAGGTGCAAAGTGTGCAATTTTCTAACAAAGACTATATCTTCCTTTCGCCTCCATTCTGTTAGTGTTCTTGTGTTATAAGGGGCAGATTGTTAATCAGTTGTACCATTACTTGTTGTGGGTAATCAGGTTGGGTATCGAGCAAAGAACAGCACAATATTTATTTACAAGAAAAGTAGGGAGAAGCCTAGCCTAAACAGGCTCAACTGTATTTTTGTCAAATGCTTTAACATTTGCATGAGTGAATGTTGATAGCAGTGTAGAAACTGGTTCTTGGATTACTGTGTTCACTCAGGGAAAGTGCCTCTGTTTCATCCTAAGTGGCTGTTTTGAACCAGGGTGGTGGTTTACATGATCCTCAGTGCCCTAGAGGATTGCTCACTGCAGAACACATGCAGCAGATATAAATTTTAATGAATCATATTTTGGCTTGTGGCCTGAAGGGCTCTTCAGTTAGTACACAGAGAAGTGGAAAACAAGCACTTGGAACTCAGAGAACAGAAACCCGAGTGTTTCCCCTGGAGGAAACCTGACCTATAGAACCCGTAAGTTGTTTTTCTTTTAAAAGGAAATAAAAAGAGGCATTTAACCTCAGGAAAAAGGTCCCTCCTTACCAGAAAGACTTTGTGTTCCCTGTTGACTTAAACAGTATAGGAGGCAGTAAATCTAGCTTTTTAAATTTATTGCTCTTGTTTACAGTTTCATACATGCACACCTTGCACACTGATCACTTTTACTTCCCACCTCCCCACCATACAAGCCAATTTCTCTCCTATGCACATGTCTAATTTTTTATAACCCATGGAGGTTTACCAGGCTACCTGGAGCTATCTGTTGGAGGCTGGTGGGTTGAACAAAGAGACAGAACTAAAGACGGCGATTCCTTCTCGCCTGGAATCTGCTGATGGCCAATACCTCAGAGGTAAAGGCAAAGCCTTCTGGGTCACCCCCGCCTTTCTTGATTGATTGTTGACAGGGCTTGCCTTGTGTGTGCCCAGTGCAGCTAACTCCCTCCTATTGATGTAGGTGAATGATGACACTAGTTGTGTGATGTTTTCCCCCCCTATAGCTACTGTGACATGGATGCAGACTAGTATGATGAAATAGCTCTTATTATAATTTATCCTTTCCTTCTGTTAGCATCTATGGGCAGCCAAAAAAATATTTCGCCTTAAATGGTGATAATTAATATACTCTCCATTTATTACAAAATAAACTACATGAATATTGGAAGCAACCTGAAACAAACAAAACCAAAAATCACAATAGTCTGACATAATATTTCATTCATGCTTAATTTCTTTAGAGAGGATCCAGAAAGAAGCTGAACTTAACTAGACCCTCTGTCATCTTAGCTCTGTGGTCTGAGAACAGACTGGAAGAAAAGTGTAGGAGGTACACTTTAAAAAAGCAGGACCAAAGTGACAGTAGTAGATTTTCTTCTCAGGCCCATGACCCCA
>NC_022010.1:90412200-90421271 GCF_000317375.1 Microtus ochrogaster
TTGAGTGGGCCTTTAAGTCCAGTCAGACAGCTGTTGGTTGGCACCAACATGTGAGTAACACTTAATGCACCTTTACCTTTATCTTGCCATGTTGGCCATTGTCATGGTTCATGATGGAAAGATCGTAAGAGACAAATAAGAGGAAGTCCGCTGTGAGGTCTCCTAGAAATGACTACATCGACAAGACTGGAACAATGGCAGTGTCAGTGGACATGCGAATGTGGAAGGTGGAAGATTTCATGAAGTCCCACTCCTAGCAAAGAACTAAAAGTGACTAATGACGGCTGAGAGAAGGAGCCCCCTTATTGGTTGTCCAACAAAGACTTGTCAATCCTGAAACCATATAAATGCAGATAATAAAAATTGGACTCAGAATGGTTATATTCGTATATTTGTGTATAAGCATATGCACATACACACATACATATGTATACACACATCATATACTCATATGCACATATACACATGTATATACACACATATACATGCATTCACATATACATACACACATATGTACATACATACACATGTGTATGTGTGTTTGTGTAACAATAATAATAAAAGAAAAAGAGTCTATCAACTTGAGAGTTTGTTGGGGCATTGGAGGGATTGAAGGGAGGAAAAGGAAGGGGAAAATGATATAATTCTATTTCAACTAAGAACATATTTAAAAAGCACAAAGAAGACCAGGAATTGGGACCTCAGTTTCTGTCTTCTTTAAACCTGAGGATTCCGAAGGTATTGGTTAAATGTTTTGTTCTTTTTCCTGATCTGGTGGGTGAGTGTTTCATGAATATGCAACATTGTAAGGACAAGCTGCTGAACATCTGTCACTTTACAGATTAGGTCTTTTGAGAAATCTTACAAGAAAGGAGGACTTTTGCATGGACATTCTATGGGTAAGAGAGTGAATGATTTGTCTAGTTTGTAAGGCTGGGGGATTCTGGGTGATCTTAGTGAAACCAGGGAAGCCCCAGGCAACTTGTGACACCTTGGTTATTGTAATACACAGATTTCTCCTGGTTCTATCCAGGTAGTTCATGTTATTGATGGGAAAATAACACTGACAATGAGTCAATCTTCAGGAAGATATTTTAAATAAATAAATACTTTTTCAACAGATAATAAATGGTATTTATGATTCCTTACACTATCTCTTCAATGTATAAAAACTATATTTACCTCCAAAAAATTAATGTTGAAAAAGTTGTTTCTGTATCATTGTTAATGCATGCCACACTGAAGATATCAGCTCTCTGAAGGATGACCCATATATGTTTTTAAATATATAAAAACATTTAACTATTTTCTCCCCAAGTAAATACAATAAGCAAACAATGCCAAAGACGGAAGAGCCCATGCTTTTGGATGTTAACCAGAGGTGATTTATTCTGATGGGTCAGTATTATTAAAGACACAGATACTGAAAGAAAAATGGGCTTTTCTTAAAGATACATTTCTAGATTAGCAGAAGGTCTGAGGCAGCTGTTAGGAGAAAAGTGGGAAATTCTCGATGACTGTATTTCTGTATCTTACCGTGTTTGTCTCACTGAAGCCAGGCATTGATGATGGTGCCTCTTGATTGCAGAAGTAGTAGAAGCATCTGGAATCCGTGTGATCCAGGTGTAGATGAAGAAGACCAACCAAACAGCCAGCACCATGTCTTCCAGAAGAAAGAAATGCAGATGGATGCCACCAACACAGCTACTATTTCCTGTCCATGTGTCTTTCAAAAAATAATTATCACATCATGAAAATGAAGGAAGGAGAAAAAAAGCAGATATTGTCCTCAATGCCGCCCATTGTTTCCGTAGATTAAGTAGATTAGCATCACACACAGTTATGTGTCTGTCTACCTCATCAGCAATGTAAGGAAAATAAGGCAACACCTTTCGTTTGCCCTCTTTCTAGGGGAGCTGCTTAGCACGATGCTTGATTCCCCACTCAGTACTCTCTTAGCTGCTGTCCTAGGCAGACAAAGAAGCTAGGTTAGGCCCTAATCCTCTTAATCCAATGCAATATGATTTGAATATATGTAATGACTCTGTAAAATAATATGCTTAATGAGAGAAAGATGATTAATTTAATCTTAATTACACATTGTAAACAAGGCCTTTTCTTTCATCCTGATGTTTCATTTAATCTGGAATGAAATTCTTTCCTCTCTTTAAATACACAGCCCTTCCTGCACAGCAGAAAATAGTATTACTGTACTTTCAAGTAAGCTATCACATTTTAAGATGGTTTATTCCCTTCATAACAAAAGTAGTCCACTTTAAGTGTAAATATAGTAACAAGCCTCTAAATGAAGCAGTACTGTCTTGGATAATGCACCAAACATTAACCTCTCACTGTCAAATTGTGCTTAACAGCAGGCTGCCTACATACAGAGAGTGGGCACTCTGGTTTGTAGGTACTATTCCATGTCAGTCTTAGGTAGGGTTTCCTGTGCTGTAATAAAACATTGTGACAAAAAGAAACTCGGGGAAGAAAGGGTTCATTTCGTCTTCCATCTCAGGTCTGCGTCCGTCATTAAGGCAAGCTAGGCCAGGAACTCAAGCAAGAACCTGGAGGTGGAAACTGGAGCAGAGACAATGGAGGGATGCTGTTGACTGGCTTGCTCCTCATGGTTTGCCTGCTCAGTTTGTTTTATTATGTTTGCCAGTACCACTTGCCCAGGGCAGCACCATCCACAATGGGTCAGATACTCCTTCATCAATTATTAATCAAGAAAATGTCTCAGAGGCTTTCCTACAGGCCAAGCTTGCGGAGGTATTTTTTCAGTTGTGGTTGCCTCCTCCAGATGAGTCTAGTTTGTATGAAGATGACAGAAGACTAACCAATGCACTGTCTGGATGTAAAATCCCATGGAATGGATATTCAGTGAAATTAACTTTCTATAACTAGAATATCATAAGATAGGTAGCACAGTGACAAAAACAGTGGGGGGGGAGATGTACAATTGCTTCAGATAGACTCGTGAACGTAACATCTTGTACATATTGTTAGGAACCTAGTGCATTAATATATTTTAACTCAGACTGTGTGTTCTTTTAGCCCATGGATCAAAGCCTCTTGTGTTTTAGGTATGTTGTTATTGCTCTTCTTCTTTTCCTTTACCTTCTTCTTTTTCTCCCCCTCTTCACCTTTATTTATTCTCCTCCCTTGCAGTATCTGATAACTTTATTCTTCATTTTCTTTCTTTTTTAAGATTTTTTAATTATGTATAAAGTGTTCTGACTGCATGTATGCCTTCATGTCAGAAGAGGTCACCAGATCTCATTATAAATGGTTGTGAGTCACCATGTGGTTGCTGGGAATTGAACTCAGGACCTCTGGAAGAGCAGTCGGTGCTCTTAACCTCTGAGCCACCTTGCCAGCTCTATTCTCCATTTTCTATCTATTCTGTATGAATAGTTTACAAATAGAAAGTTCAGTATTTCCATAGAAACCCTTTATTTTTCTTGCTCCCTTAAAAAAAACCTTAATCTCCCTCTTCTTCCCAATCCTTTATGGCTATTAAATACGGTTATTTTGAAGCATTTTGTTCACACAGACACACACTGGGTAAATATATGAAAATAGAGTATAGGTAGGGTGTGCTAACAAATGAACTACAGGGCCCCAAATCTTTCTTAAAACAAACAAATTGACAGATAGGCAAAAACCCTCAAACAAAAGGGTTTGGGAATATCCAGTTTGGGGAATTATTGCTTACAGGTAGAACCATGCTTTATCAAAATGCTATTGCTATGATTCTAAAGATGTTTATGATGACTATTAAACTTTTAAGTTCATAGTAAAATGTGTGACCTGTTATGACTCAGCAATGGAGAAGGAGCTCTTAGAGTACATGCTCCTGAGTAAACTGGGAGCACGGGGACCCTGGGAGAGGATTGAAGGGGAGGGGAGAGGCAGGGAGGGAAGCAGAGAAAAATGTAGAGCTCAACAAAAATCAATAAAAAAAAAAAAGAGAAAAAAAGAGGAAAAAAAAGTACATTTCACCCAAAGGAATGATTGTTTTCCATTTGTTTGTTTTTGAGACAGGGTTTCTCTATATAACAGTACTGGCTGTCCTGGAGCTCACTTTGTAGACCAGGCTGGCCTCAAAGGAATGACTCTTTAAATTAAAAGCATCTACACTAGAGAGCTCAGGGGACCTTCTCAGGACACCTGCTTTTCAGAAATGCCTGTCAGTTCTCATCACTTACATCACACTCAGATGCCTGGGGCGTCCCCTTCATCATGAGGACAAATCAATGGCGAGAACTCATCTGAACTCTTTGTTGAGCCTTTTCTTTGTTTTCACATCCAATACTTAATTATAACACTTCATAATTTTCTGTGATTAATTTTTAAGTCAGAAGTGATCTCCATAAAGATAAGAACAAACCAGTGACTTAACGTGGAAACAGCTGGTTTGTAAGCGGCCTTAGAGTTTTCATTCAATTACAGGGAAGCATCTGTCTCTTGACGCTGAGAGGGCTTGTGGATCTTATCCCTTTAGTATTTTCCTTTGCAAACCCAGTAAGCATCTTAAGAAAAAAAAGAAGCAGAAAATCACATATGTCAAAATGAGAAACTGGTGATTACCAGGAAACAAAGTAAGGCACTGCCCCTGGAGAAGCTGGTAGTAGCTTCAGCTGGCCCTCAAGCTGTTCCCTGTATAAGTTACCCTCATTCACTCTTCCTCCATTTGGGCGATGTTTGCCTGTTTCTCTGGCAAGGAACCAAGAGTGAACTCAGATAGAATGGCTGGGCCCTCAAAATCTTCTTGGGTATGTAACTGTCATTAGCCCACAATAGAAAAGAATAGTAAAGCCAAGCTTCGTTTAAAGTTGGATCAAATGTAATCATCAACAACATCAACAACAGCAACAATGACAATAATTCCAATGTCTCAGAAATTTTTGAATATCACATAGACAAAAATCTTGATCTGGAATTTGTAGTCATAGAATGTTGATCAAGAAGGATTTTTGAAGTCATTTGGTTCACATCAGCTCCTTACTTCTTTTTTTTCTTTTTCTTTTTTTTTTTTTAAAATGCAGTCACCCCATGGCATTACTAAAGAACTTATTCCAGAAGCTTAAGGAGGCTGAAATACAAGGATTCTCAAGTCTTACATGTGAGATGTATGTTCCTGCATGTAATCTGTTCACGCCCCCAAATATGCATGGATTTTAATTGTTCTTAATAATAAAAATCTGAAGTCAACTACCAGGCGGTGAAAGCTGAAGGATAAGAGAAGTTCAGAGCAAAAGGGTGATCTTATCTTCAGACTGCATCCTCAGGCTGAATGCTACAGACTGCTGCTCAGATTGCATTGCCTCCTGCCTCCTCCCACCTTATATTTATGTCTCAACCTAGCCATATCACTCCTGTGTCCACCACCCTAGTTCTGCGCTGCTTCTCTTTTAAATTGGATCAATTTTGTGTAGTGCAGGGTGGCCTTGAACTCATAGAGATCTGTCTGCCTCTGTCTCCTGTGTCCTGGGATTAAAGGTGTGTGCCACCACTGTCTGGCCTCTAGTGGCTTAACTCTGCCCTCTGATCTTCAGGCAAGCTTTAGTTGTTAGATTACAAACAAGATATCACTACACCCCCAAACACATAAAGACTATTTAAACCATTTATTAGATTTATTAATTTTTATCACATGTTCACATGTGATCTCTCTCTCTCTCTCTCTCTCTCTCTCTCTCTCTCTCTCTCTCTCTGTATAGATTCAGAGATCAGAAGACAACCTTTAACAGTCAGTTTTTTCTCTCTGCCATGTGGGTCCTGGGAATCAAACTTGTCAGTGGGTACCCTCACCTACTGTATCAGTTATCTCACTGATCCCTCCTGTATTCATTAAACCCTCCCCAGACTACGAATAGTTCTAGTATAATGTAGATTCCGTGTAAATAATTCTCTCACTCTATGGAATGGAAGAGAATGGAAACAGGCTGTGTATCACACAGGACAATGTTGGTTGATAAATTTAGATCTGTAGTTGTTTGAAACCATGCATACTGACCTGGGATTAGGGAGAGGCCACTGTACAGAGAAACTAGGACAACAGTGAGCAGTCAGTCCATCTGTCTGTGCTTTCAATTTATGTCAGAAATGGTTTACAATTGGAAATATAATGACATATCAGAAATAAAATTGTCTGTGACATGGCATTTTCCCTTTCCTGTAAAATTTTTCTCTCAATTAAGAGTTCTGTCTCTTAGTATATTGCTGTTCTCATGGAATATGGTTCTTTTCCTCCCCTCTCACACCCTTGCTAGAATCAGCTGTGGCAAGAGCAGGAAATATAATCGTTTGTGGTACCAGATGAAGCCACTAGAGTGAGACGTGCTGGTTAAGGTGTAATTGCTCAATATTGCCACGAGATGGAAGCAAAGCACACACATTTCTACCTGCACCCCGGCTTTTTCTTAAACCGTCTTTTTAAAAAGAAAAACCACAAACTGAACGAAAATTAATTTGTGCTTGTCAACACAGGAGAAGAGGAAAGAGAAGGTTAGTGACAAATAGTCAAATGGTTTAAACAATAACCAAAAAAAGAGAAAATTATTGAAAAATAGTCAAATGGTTTAATCAACAATAGAAAATTAAACCCTGTTAGTAAGATAGACACATTTTTCTCTTTTTGAATTGTGGTTAATGTTTATTTCTTATATTGAATAGCGAGCATAGTTTTAAGGTTCTACTTTATTCTATAGAAAGAAAATTATTTTTACTTGTAAATACCAAGAACTAGAGATGAATGCAGTGGAAACATGAGCTTTCTATCAAAAAGACTTGTTGACATGAGAATCACAGGGCCTGGAAGGTGGGGCTCTGGGGCTGGATGAAGAAGGTTCTGGATGATTCTCTTTTTGGAGGGTGGGCATTATTTGGCTTACACTTCCACATTGTAATCTATCATTGAAGGGCAGGAACTCAAACAGGATAGGAACCTGGAGACTTCATACCAACAATAATAGCAACACCCTCAAGTAGGTATAGGTCACTTTGGAATATCATGACGAGGCAATAAAACATAGTAATCTTGAATGAAATCTTTTCTTGTCAAATGTTCTGAAAATGAAATATAGTTCCACTTACTGGTTGTGTGAATATTAACATAAACTTAATGTTATTCTATATGTTAGGTACTTCATATTTCCTTGAATTCATGGTTCAGACATGTCACCACATCAACTCTGCTTTTCCAAGAATATAAAAAGTCTTTCCATTTTCTTGTGTCTTAATTTCTTCAGTGTTTTAAAGCTTTCAATGTAGATATTCATTCACATCTTCTGCTGGGAATATTCTAGGAGTGAGTTTCTTGTCTTCCATTCCACTTCTGTGCTTTTCAATTGGAGAGTTAAGACTGTTTACCAGTTGGGGTTATTATTGAAAGATTTGTGAAATGGAATGAAAAAAAAAAGAAATTTATGCCCTAGCAATGCGGAAGCATGCATGGGTAGCCCGTATATGGCGGTTCTGTTGGGCATGTCCATATTTGGTTTTAGTCTAAATTGATGAGGATAATTGAAGTTGACCTGATCTCTTCCTCAAGAGGGCATCAGATTTCATTACAGATGGTTGTGAGCCACTGTGTGGTTGCTGGGAATTGAACTCAGGACCTTTGGAAGAGCCAGCAGTGCTCTTAACTGCTGAGCCACCTCTCCAGCCCTGACTGCTTTCTAGTTGGGGTTATTATTGAAATATGTACCACTTGTATTTTGATTTTTGTAATAAACTCTGACTGTGTAGTCCTAGCTGTCCTGGAACTCACTATGAAGACCACACTAGCCTTGAACTCAGAGAGATCAGCATGCCTCTGGCTTCTAAGTTCTGGGATTAAGGGTGTGTGCCACCATGCCAGGCATAAATTTGTATTATTAACTTCTCTTTTGATCGTGCTGAGGTTCACTGATATATTGACTTAATGTTCAATTCTTTTCTATTTTTTGTTTATTTACTCTTCTATTGAGAATTTATTAGTTGCTCAACTCCTGCCATTGGGAACCCATCTCTTTCCTTTTTTATGCCATTTTCCTTAGGTATCTTCTGTTATGCTGGCTTAGTGGTCATGAACGTATTTGGTTTACACTTACGAAGTCTTTATTTCACTTTTGCTTTTAAAGGGCTGTTGCTAAGATAATAATCTTGGCTGTTAGTTGTTTGTTTCAGGGTTTGAACAACATTAGTCAGGATTTTTTTGGCCTGTAGGATTTCTGCTTAGAGGACTGCCAGTCTACCTTTATACCCATAGATTAAATTGTATAACTAACATTATATGTTGTAGAGGGCAAAATGTCTTTTGCACACAGACAAGCACTGGAGAAGCCAGGAAAGTTAAACATACAGCTCACTTCTTCAGTGGAATACTTACCTGGCCTACTTAGACTGCTAGGAATGATGTAGTTTTGTAATCTGGCAATTCTTTGCTGTCTGATGCAACAGGTTTTCCCCAAGTCTTCTAGAATTTACTTTGGTTAGATCCTTTCCTTGTAAATCTTGAGCATTGCTTTTAGGAAATGGAACACACTCTTGTGAATAGTCACTTGTGTTTTATAACATCCTAAGTGACTTCCGCGTTATCCTAGAGCCAGGTCAATCCTGACTCGCACAGGCAGTATATTTACCTCAGGAATTCTCCCTAGACCTTTATCCTGAGCATTATTTCTAAGCCAACAGGAAACCATCTTACAGATGCAAGCATATGTACTTTGCAAAAAGCTTCAGTGTAAAAGTGTCTAAATTGTTGTGCACTTGGGACTGAGTTAATTGTCATCTGAATATATTTTTTTTTGAAAATTGTGCTATGCTTAAATATGGCTAATGTAAAATGATCTGGTACAGAATCTAGAAGTCCTGGTCCAACATGGGCTACAATAAAATCAGGCTAAGCCAAGTTTTATTCTTGATTGATTTTCTTTCCCTTGTCTCCTGTAAAGTCTGTGGGGTAATCACCACAACACTTCTCTTGCAGTACTCTGCCCTGTGGGAAGTCCAAGGCCCTCCACACTACATTCAGGCTGAGCAAGGTATGCATCCAAAGAAAATAGGATTTCAAAAAGCCAGGA
>NC_022010.1:90422211-90423202 GCF_000317375.1 Microtus ochrogaster
TATGAACATACCTGAGCAAATGTCCTTGTTGCATGGTTTGAAGATCCTTGGATATATGTTCTAATGTGTATATGTGCCATACTTTCTTTATCCATTCTTCTGTTGAGGGGCATTGAGGTTGTTTCCAGGTTCTGGTTATTACAAATAATGCTGCTATGAACATAGTTGAACAAATACGTTTGTAGTATGATTGGGCATCTTTTGGGTATATTTCCAAGAGCGGTATTGCTGGATCCTGAGGTAGATTGACTCCCAATTTTCTGAGAAACCGCTATACTTATTTCCAAAGTGGTTGCACAAGTTTGCATTTCTACCAACAATGGATGAGTGTTCACCTTACTTCACATCCTTTCTAGCATAAATTATCATTGGTGTTTTTGATTTTAGCCCTTCTGACAGGTATAAGATGATATCTCAACGTTGTTTTGATTTGCATTTCCCTGATAGTTAAGGAAGTTGAACATGTCCTTAAGTATCTTTTGTCCATTTGAAATTCTTCTGTTGAGAATTCTCTGTTTAGTTCAGTACCCCATTTTTAAACTGGGTTATTTAGAATTTTAATGTCTAGTTTCTTGAGTTCTTTATATATTTTGGAGATCAGTCCTTTGTCTGATGTGGGGTTGGTGAAGATCTTCTCCCATTCAGTATGTTTTCTTTTTTGTCTTATTGACTGTGTCCTTTGCTTTACAGTTTTAGGAGGTTCCATTTATTAATTGTTGCTCTTATTGTCTGTGCTACTGGGATTATATGTAGGAAGTGGTTCCTGTGCCCATGCATTACAGACTACTTCCCACTTACTCTTCTACCAGGTTCAGTATGGTCAGATTTATATTGAGGTCTTTAATCCATTTGGACTTGGGTTTTGTGCATGGTGATAGATATGGATCTATCTTCATTTTCCTACATGTTGACATCCAGTTATGCCAGCACCATTTGTTGAAGATACTTTCTTTCTTCCATTGTATAATTTTAGCTTCTTTGTCAAAAATCA
>NC_022010.1:90430851-90435167 GCF_000317375.1 Microtus ochrogaster
TCTCGATGTTGCACGGTGGTCCCTGCCACTTGTGTCTCTGCGCTGCGCTGGTCCCCACTGCTTGCGTCTCTGGGCTGCGGCAGGTCCCTGCCGCTTGCGCGTCCACTGCGAGTCTGCGCAGGTCTCTCCGAAGGGGTTCTTCTTCTGCTAAATTTGATTCTTTTGTCTGTAGAACAATATCTTTCTCAATACCTGTTACTGGAGAGACTTTCATTTCACTTTGCCATCTTGGTGCCATTGTTAAAAAACATTGACCACAAATACTTCAGTTTCCATTTTTATCTATTAGTGTGTAAGGTGTAGCTTGACTTTCCTTGGACTGTCAGCTTCTGAATAATGACACAAAGATTTTTATTTTGTATAAAAGCTTGACCTTAGATTGAGCTTGTTCCCAACTAACTCTTTGATTTTTTTTTTTTTTTTTGTCTTGTATGAGACAGGGTTTCTCTGTGTAAAAGTCCTGGGTGTCCTGGAACTTACTTTGCAGACCAGGCTGACCTCAAACTCACAGAGATCTGCCTTCCTCTGTCTCCCAGATGCTGAGATTAAAGGCATGTACCAACGCTTCCTGGCTCAACCAGCTCTTAACATTTGAGCTGTTTATATATATCTGTTTTCTTCTGCATGGCTTGTCACTTCTCCTTGGTCCTGTACATCTGACTTCATATGCACCTCACTGGCAAAATCTCCTGCTTCACAGATTCTTCCCCTTAAGTATGTCTCTCTCCCCAGAAATCCTACATATCCTCTCCTTCCTAGTTATCGGCCATTCAGCTCTTTATTAAAGCAGTCAGAAGATGTCTTAGCAGAGACATACCTTCACAATATACAAAAAGATTATCCCACAACATATAGGGATAATTACCTGTTAGAGTGTAAGGTGTTTTCTAAACTTTTTTTTATGCTATTAACATGCTTTGGTATATACTTCAAGATTAGGGAATATGATTATTTCAACACTTTTTTTCTTCATGACTGATTTACTGTGTGAGGTATTTTGTGGTTCTTCACAAATTTTTGATTGGTTTTGTTTTTTATAAAAAGAAAGAGAGAGGGGCTGGGGAAATGGCTCAGAGGTTAAAGCAATGACTGCTCTTCCAGAGGAACCAGATTCAATTCCTAGCTCCCACATGACAGCTATCAACTGTCTGCAACTCCAAGATCTGACACCCTCACACACAGACATACATGCAGGCAAAGTACCAATTTAGGTAAAAAAAAATACACTACTGAAAAATGAAATGGAATGAGGTGGTATATGGGAAGGTTTGGAAGGAAGGAAGGGAGGGAGAAAGTAAGACAATAATTTATTTTATTTAAGTGTTTATTTAAGGTATTTTAATATCTTAAAAGTGTAATATGCATTAATTTTGTGTAAAAGATATCCATTATATTTTTATATACTTCATAGTGATTCGGATTAATATACACATGGTAAGTGACTTGGTGTCTATGGCCGCCTCAATAACCTTTCAGAATATTACATGTCAAAAAAACATACCCATCAAAATTATTAAGAGGAAACCTCTTGTTTCTCTCATGTTTTAAAAGAAGAAGAAAAACATCACCGTATCTGTTGATTAAGGAGCATCTGGGTTTTAGGAAAGGGAACTCTCTCTAATTCCATTCTCACATGTCTTGATTACATTTTCCTTATTTCTTCTCTCTGCAGTGTGAGCAGCCTGAGGGGAAGTGATGGAAGTGAACAGGATTCAGAGCTGCAATTACCCTTGTACTTGGTGTTCTTCTTTATTAATATCAATTCTGTCAGATCTCAAAATGACAAGGTAACCAGGAAGGATAAGGCTTATAGTAGATGCAGGCTGAAATATTTATTTAAAAATGTTAATGTGTTATTCATTTTTCACCCTTGAATGTGTCTCATTTTTCTATTTAAATCACTACATAGCTTATAGACAGCATGAGCTAGATGTAAAAACTTTTAAGTATAGAGTTAAACTTTTATTACCATAAATTGCCAACAGGAAATCATATGCCTCAGTTTTATTCTTCTGAGCCTTATCTCTTGCAAAAAAAGATGAGCGAATTTCTCTCTACAAAAATCAAATGATAAAAATGAGTTAGGTCACTATTTTATACTCTTTACTCTCTGTCAAGTACAAGAAGGACTTGATATTCATTCTTTCATTTTGCCCGTTACACCTTGTTAAGCTTCTACTATTAATTTTAAAAGTGAGGATACCAAGACTTAGAGAATTTACTTGATTAGTGTTTTCGAGGCAAAGACCTTAAACTGGTGTGCTTTAAAGTCTACGGTATTAACTTTGTAACTCTGCCTCTCCTATGGCTAAATGCAGAAACCTAGTATTTTTTTGGGTCTTTAACATTTTAAAGTGATATGAAGCATAATTTCAATTGTCATTGCTAACTTTAAGATATGTTGCATGTTTCTCCTTTGTTATTTTTGAAATTTATGCAAGTTTTTTTTATAAGATTACTTTTCAGATTAATATAGTTTTCTAGTCAAAATATTTCCTAATTATTCTATCTTAAGTAGGATTAAAATTATATATTATTTTAATTGATTAAAACCCCCTAACTGGTTGACTATTCATAATCAAGTAGTTACCAATATCAAGATAGTGGTCTAAAGTTAGACATATTGAGCAAAATACAGAAATAAACAAATAGCAAAACCTTGAAAACTGATAGTCTTCAATTCATTGTGTTCAAAATTGCATATTCATATTCAGAAAATTAAAGTTAACTGATATTCTAATTATATGTAAACATCAATTCAAAATAAGCTATTTGCTTAAATAAAGGTATATCAAAACTCTATTACTCCCAAGGAACAAAAAAACCTCTTACATTTGCTTGGACAATATTTGTTGAATATTAAGCCCAACATTATAAGCATGAAAAGTTAAATTAGACTATAAAAGTTTTGCATAAAATAACCAAAATAACTGAATGAGATTATAACCTATATGATGGGACAAACATATGCAAGTCATATATTTGATAAGCATAAGATATGAAAAAATAAAGAACAGAAGCAAGAATGTCATGGAAAGTGATTAAAATGAGAAAATATAGATATTTTGTGATGAGAAAGTAAAAATATCCAGCAAATCACACACATATACATACACACAAAAACATACAAATTACTTTTGGCTAGTCTAAATTTTATAATGTTGTATTTCCAAATATATATTATTAATCTGCTCATTGTAGATTTAGGAACAAAATTCTGAGCAATATTAACTTAGTTTGACAACAATTTTTCAATTCTAGAAGTTTAAAAATAATAAATTCTTAAAAAAAATAATGTGGCCAGGAAAACAGTTCATAATTTTGGGAATTTGGGCATTGTTTTTTTCCAAACTGCTTTCTGCTGCTTGTTGGGTGAAGTATTTTTAGGGTTTACAGAACATTTCAGGGAAGGATCTTGTTCCATCAAAACATATTAGAAGGAATCCACAGGTTCTCATCTTCTGTGGAAACAAAAGCAGAACCTTTTTTCCCCAAAGTAACATATTCTTAGACTCGACTTTTGGAATCAATATACCATATATATACATATATATATATATTGGTTTAACTTAGCAGTCAAGAGAATAAAATGTCTCTCTGCAGTAAAGAAATTCAAAAAAAGCACACTAATATTCATAATCTATGTGTATTTCCATCTTTAGGAAGCTTATTTTTAACTCTATTACTTTTTAATATTTATTTTATTATGTTGCCTCCTTTAATCTAGGACTATCTGCAATCTTTTATATTACTTTTACTGTCTCTTTAAAGACTTTTATTTTTTGAAACTATCTTTTATGTAATTGTCCATACTCTTTTTCCTCTCTCTCCCAAGCCTGTTTATATTTTTTAAACACATTATGACTCATCTAAAGGTTCATTTTTGTCTAAATCTGTCTTTAATGTGTATCTCTAATTCTTTTGTGATCACTGCTTTAAACTGTTAAGTAAACGTGGGTAGGACCAGCGTGCTTTGGCTGTTGGTTCCACCCTTCGTGGTCCATTTGCCATCAGCTGTGGGAGCCAAGTTTACCACCCCAACTCTGGGAAGTAATTGGCCCGTGCTGACACCAAATAACTTGTAGCACATTGCTCACAAAAACCCATTCAAGCTGGACCTCCCAAAAGAACCAGAGCTATTCTTGCCACCAGCACAAATTAGGAAGCCGTTTCTTTTCTTTACTTTTTTTTCTTTTTTAGTTTTTCAAGACAGGATTTCTCAAGGAAGCTACTTCTTAAAGAAATCAAGCAGGTTTTGCTGCTAAGGCTGAGTCAGGAAGCCTTCTCTTAAAGGAGCCACACCTTTGCTTGCTGTC
>NC_022010.1:90435267-90462852 GCF_000317375.1 Microtus ochrogaster
CATCAGCTGTGGGAGCCAAGTTTACCACCCCAACTCTGGGAAGTAATTGGCCCGTGCTGACACCAAATAACTTGTAGCACATTGCTCACAAAAACCCATTCAAGCTGGACCTCCCAAAAGAACCAGAGCTATTCTTGCCACCAGCACAAATTAGGAAGCCGTTTCTTTTCTTTACTTTTTTTTCTTTTTTAGTTTTTCAAGACAGGATTTCTCAAGGAAGCTACTTCTTAAAGAAATCAAGCAGGTTTTGCTGCTAAGGCTGAGTCAGGAAGCCTTCTCTTAAAGGAGCCACACCTTTGCTTGCTGTCAGCAAAGACTCTATCCGAAAACTTGTGGCTACCAAGAGGCTCCAATTGACTTGTATTTTTGTGGATCTAGAAGTCCACTTATTTTTTTAAGCTTTATTTTTAGGTCTTATGTGAATCCATGCTCTGGATGGCGGGCCTCATTCTGTACACAGAGACAGCATTTTGTTTTCTGGCCACCCAGACCTGAATAAACACACAGAAACTACATTAATTACACACAATTTGGCCCATGTCTTCGGCATATTTCTAGCTAGTTCTTACATCTTAAATTACCACATTTCTATTAATATTAACCCATGTAACAACACAAGGCTGTGGCATACCAGTAAGGTTTTGGCATCTGTCTCCTTTGGAAGCTGTATAGATTCTCTGTGATTCCACGTACTCTCTCAATATCTCTTTTCAGATTCCCTGCTTGGCTTTACTCTGTTAAACCATTGGCTGAAAGAGCTTTATTCATCATCCAATAAAAGGAATTCATATATAGAAGGGAATCCCACATCAAAATGAAAAGAAAAAAGGAAATATTTTTCCAATGCAGACAGCATGGTTGTTGCTTAGAAGTAAAGTTAGATAACATTTTTAAAAATATCATTTAAACAATGTGGATGTATTAAATATTTCATTTGACTTAAAATTGACCTTTGGCTTTAGTTTTTGAAAAAAGTAGAGTATATTAGGACAGTTACAATAGCATTATTAGTTTTGATCTGTTGATTAGTTAATAATGCCCAGCAGATTGGATTTATCCTACTGGGAGTTTTTGTCAGCATTTAGGGAGTTTCAGTGTTCATCTCACAAACAGGATTGAAGATTGGAAGAGATAAATATTCCTCCAAACTGGGCTTTTTAAGAAAAATTGACACAGAAAGAACAATTCTTGATATCCTTGTTCCTTCACTTAAAATATTTTTCATGAAGATTTTTTTCTTACATCCATAGGTAAGAGAAAATATTTTATTTTTACTTTCTTTCAAAAAAGTTAAATGGTGCCTGTATCAAATATGAATTTTTTTCCCAACCTATTTAACATTATATGTGGAAATATCTTTTTAGGGGAATTTATCTAATAAATAGAACACAAAGCAGTTACAGCCGAACTATGGACTCACAGGTACCTGTTTGTGGACCAAATATTTGTTCCCTATCAAGAGGTTTTGTGAAGTCCTTGTAGGTAACCTCTATGGTATGCTTCTTCTTAATAATATGGGGGAGTTGAGATTTCTTGACTACTGAGGGCTATTGCATCATAGAAAACATCATACACTGTGGTGAAACTTGAACCAACAACTTTATAAACATGTATATAAATAATAGTAAGTCAAAGGTGGAAATGAGACTCATTGGTTCTGAAAATTTGAGTTCTGTATGCTTAATTAAGACAATGGAATAAATTGAAATTTATTTTAAAAATATTGTGGAATCCAAGTTAAGCCACTCAGAGATGTGTAACATCGAGGCAGTTATCTGCCTGTTTCCTCACCTGGTTCTTGGTCCACATGGTATTCCTGGAAACATAAAGAAAGGAAGGGTCAAAAAAAAAAAAAAGGAAAGGAGGGGTCCATCACCCTGGTACATCAGTTACATTAGTAAATTTTTGGCATTTAACAATTATAAGATTATAATCTTACAATTTTTGAAGTTCAGATGCTTGATTCTTTAATGTCTTCACAAGCCTAATAAGACTATAAACAATTTCTTTTCTCTTTTCCCAGTAAGGAGCAAGAAGGCAACACTTCCCAGGACAGTGTCTGTTTCTGAGTGAAACAAAGGCCCTAATAACATTCTATGTAATGATCAAGTCCTCCATGTTTTTAATGCTTTAAAATTATTCTTAATTGACGTGATTGTTCTTTAATTCTGCATTCCAATAATTCTACATAATTCTTTTGGTTTTTAACAATGGATCTTGGAAAAATTGCCTTTAGAATACCACAGATATGAACATGAGTACTTTAGTTACATTCATAAGAAAATGATGAGATTAAAAAAATGAAAAAGGTATTGGCACAAATCTATTTGTCTAGTCTGGTAACAACCCATGTCTGTCTATTGTTTAGGCACTCATGCCTATTGTTTACAGTTGACATGTTCCTGTTTAGTTTACCAATGCAGTGTTGTGTATACACAAACACATTATGTGCAGGATTCTGTGTATTTTGTCATTACAGAAATGTGATGCGATGGTGGTGTCTTCATTTCTCTTCTGCTTGACTTCTATTGGACATAGCTTAATTGTGTGGCTTATTGAACACATGAATACATGTTGATCTTGTTTTTCTTCTCTCTCCATATATTACTACTACTAATAATAATTTATTTTTGAATTTTGATCTTATGATTTTCTTTCTAAAAAATAAATTTAACTTATTGTTTTTGTGTCTTCTTGGATGTTTTCTCTACTGGATGTATGTATGTGTGCCCTCTGCCCTCAAAGTTCTGAGGAGATTTTTAGCTTCTAAGGAACTGGACTTACATATGGTTGTAAGTCATCATGAAGGTGTTCAGAACTGAACTAAGATCCTTTGGAACATCGGATAGTGATCTTAACCACTCAGGCCTTTCCCCATGCCCTCTATTCTTTCAATCTCACTGTTTTTCTTTGTAAGCATCTCAAACTTCAGCACTTAAAATGAATACAACTGTTGAAATATTAGCTTTTCTTTCTACTGTTGTTTCTTTAGTAATATTTTCTATTCTGCCTTCACTTTGAAAAATCTCACTCAGGAAACTGAAAAGAACTTACTGCTTTTTTTTTTTTTACCATAATTTTGTTGAGAGAAAATAAAAAGGATGAGTTTGTGTCTCGTAAAGACATTTTATTATAAGCCTCGCTTGATGGCATGCTCCTTTAATCCCAGCATTCTGGAGACAGGCAAGTTGATCTGAGTTTGAGGCTAGCCTAGTCTGCATATTAGCACCAGGACAGCCTGGGCTACACAGATAAACCCTGCCTCAATAAACAAAAACAGTCAATCAAAAATGACATTTTAATATAAAATATATCATGTATTTTTTCATTTTAAATTCTGCATACAATCTCTTTCTCTCTCTCACACACACATGCAATTTATAATTTATTTGGGTATGCTTGAGAAGAGATAAATTACTGTTTATTGATTTATAATTTATTTTTCAGATAATTGGATATGGAAAATTTATACGTTAAAACTGTTCAGAAAATATTTTCTGTTTCCGGCATGATTAAAAAGCAGAAACATGACACCTTCCTATCTATTGACTGTGGAGTACCTGAAGCACGAGTGTGGTCTCAATTGATCCTATTGTTACTTAGTCTTAGTCACATTTAAAAAAATCTCCTCCCTCCTTGCAGTGAGCAGTCTGAGCGGGTGTGATGGAAGTGAACAGGACCCTGCTGACTGAGTTTGTTCTCAGAGGAATAACAGGTCGTCCAGAGCTGCAAGTCCCCCTGTTCCTGGTGTTCTTCTTCATCTATGTCATCACCATGGTGGGCAACCTTGGCTTAATCTTCCTCATCTGGAAGGATCCCCATCTTCACACACCTATGTACCTTTTCCTTGGAAATCTAGCCCTTGCTGATGCCTGTTCTTCATCCTCTGTGACTCCTAAGATGCTTATGAAATTTATAAATAAGAATGACATGATATCCCTGAGTGAGTGTTTCTCCCAATTTTATTTTTTTTGTTCAAGTGCGACTGCTGAATGTTACCTCCTGGTAGCAATGGCCTATGACCGCTATGTAGCCATATGCAACCCTCTGCACTATGTAGTTATAATGTCCAAAAGACTCTGTGTTAAGTTCATATGTGTGTCATATCTGATTGGACTTCTACATGCCTTACTTCATGTAGGATTGTTATTTAGGTTAACTTTTTGTAGTTCCAATATAATAGATCATTTCTACTGTGAGATCTTACCACTCTATTCAATTTCTTGCACTGACCCATCAATCAATGAATTGGTCATTTTCATTTTTGTTATCTTTATACAAGCAAGTACTTTTATGAGCATTATAGTTTCTTATATCCGTGTGCTTTTTGCCATCCTGAAAACAAAGTCTGAGAAGGGCAGAAGCAAAGCCTTCTCCACCTGCAGTGCCCACCTGGTGTCTGTCTCTTTGTTCTATGGCACCCTCTTTGTCATATACGTGCTCTCTGGATCTGACACACACAGTTTTCAGGGTAAAATGTATTCATTGTTCTATACCATCATCATTCCTCTCTTGAACCCCTTTATTTACAGCCTAAGAAACAAAGAAGTTTTGGGTGCCTTGAGAAAACTCACAAAATGATGACTTTTTCTGAAAACTTCAAGGTGTTTCCTTTTGCCAGATTCTCTCTTTTAAAGTTTATTATAATATTTGGCCCTGTACTTTGCACATAATAATTTTCCACATATTGTTAGGTAAGCAATAAATTTTGGAATAAAATCCCTGCATTACTGTTATTATTATTATTGTTATTATAAAAGCAGTGGTCTTTAAAGAAAGATAAAGTGTAAATTGTTTTTGAACTCACAAAGAACATGAATTATTCTCAAATTATTATCATAAGAACAAGAATTTTTTTCCTAATACATGTGTTTGTATATTATTGAAACAAATATTTATGTGTATGGATTTGATTTCTATTTTTCAGTCATTGATTATTTTTTGTTTTGTACGGGAATGTGTTGCATATGATTGCATCACCCACTGTTCCATCTCATCCTCCCTCCATACACCTGCTGATTGTCTTCTTATTGCCAAGTAGTGCCCCTCCCTACTCTTATGTCTTAGTTTATGAAGGCATTCCCCATAGATGTCTGCTCATGATGCCATGGCCATGATGAATACAGTGATAGTATTTCACAGAACTCCTCTTCTGCCTCTGGCTTTTACATTCCTTCTGCCCTCCCTTCCATCTTGTTCCATAGGCCTTACAGCAGGTGTTGTAGTTCTCTGATTCAGGACCGAGGACTCCAGAATTGCTTATTTTCAGCATTTTGACCAGGTTTTTTTTAAAGTGTGTTTTTTTGAAATTTCATTTATGAATACAATATTTATACCATTTCCACTCCTCTGTCTTTTGCCTCCATTTTTCCTGTCACCTACATCTTCTCACAGTCAAAAGCTCTGTTTTGAATCTCTGCATTAATCATTAGTTTTATTCCTCCAGAATAAGAAGCTTCTCTAATCAAGGTTGAAAGCTGTACTAGTCTATGGCCAATAATATGCCTATTTAGAATGCAATTTGACCACATGTTCATTTAGCAAAATAAAAAGTAGTAACTCTTAACCCAGAGGACTTGTGACTCTCCCTAGCCAGGCATTTTGTTCATGTTCGTAGTACCAGGTATACATTTCCTTCCTTGGAATCTGTATAAGATCCAATCAGAAAGTCATTGATTAGCCCCTAATTAGCTATCATGATATCTGTGGGCACAAGTTGCCTGGCAGGCATCAGGGCTGTTAATGAGTGTTCTCCCTGTGTAGGCTCAGTATCACCTTCTGGTACTCTGAGGGCTAGGGCTACTCAGCAAGCAGAGAGCATCTTGCTTGGTTCCAGTCTGTTGGCTCGCTGTTCTGGATCAAGTGTGTAGTGCTTTCCTTAATAGAGTAATACCATGTAGTTTGGTAGACACCTAAGAGAAAATGCAACAACTTCTATTGCTTTGGGATTATCTGGGATCTCCATGGTTAACTCATGGAGAGTTATCCTAAACCTGACAATAATATTTTCCTTAAACATCCATGGATTCTGGTATCAGAACTGATCAACACATCAGAGTGCCACAATTTAAAAAGAAACAAATTTCTTTTATTTTAATTACCTATATTGTTAATATTGTTAGCTATCTGTCAAAGTAGTAGTTTTCCTTATTTACTCAACTAAAATTTATTATTTCAAATCATTTTAATTGCTTCTCTCTGATTTCCTGCAATGTGATTACATAATCTGTATACAATAGGAATATTTTATTTTCATAATAACTGAGTATTAATTACACACATCACACTGTATTTGATGGAGTCTTAATAAGAACAATATTGACAGCAACCCTGAATATCTACTCTAAATACTCAACATCAGACATCTGAATGTTTTGCATTTTTCTTCACTTTACAGTAAAACCTACTTGCCTTACATTGCTATTTTCTATAACTCTTTTTAACCTTAGAACACACACACACACACACACACACACACACACACACACACACGATATATTTCATTCATCCCATCATCCATTTTGCCCCCATTCCTTTCTCTCTGGAAACCATATTCTAACCTAGTTACCTTATAGCAGCAGGTTTCTCTGTAGCTTTTTCATGCACCCATAGTTTTGGTTTACTCTCCTACAACCTTCACTTCCCCGCATCCCCGGTTCCCCATCTTCATTTGTACCTTCCCACTCCTGGTATTTCCTATTTTCATACTGTTTGTGTTTTACTGTCCTCACCAAGATCACACCCAATATACCCCACATCCTGTGGCTCCTCTCTTGTTTTCTGTCTTGTAAAGATACTCTCTCAACCTTAATCACACAAATAAAACAAATTCTCAAAAATAAGGTCATCAGTGAGGAGTAACACGCAGAGTTTGTGTACCTGAGTTACAGCACTTTCTATAATATTTCTAGTTCTACCCATTTTCTTATAATTTCCATATTTCATTTTCTTACAGATGAACTAAATGGAATTGAATTATGTAAATATATATGTATGTATTTCACATGTTAGTTTTACATGCTTAACTTTTTGACTGTCTTGATTGATATTATTTCCCAGCTAGTTTACAGAGGGCAGCAATGATCATGGGTTTTCTGGTATCTGTATCAGAAAGTATAGAGTTACATTCACAGAGATAGTAGAGCTGGGTCTCATGATTTTTCTTTTAGCTATTTGAGAAATCTGTGTATGGCTGCCGTGGTTGTTGAACAAGTTAGAGCCTCTCAATGTGATCATGATGATTCCTTTTCCTCTATTACATCAGCATTTCTTTTTTTTTCTATTATAATTCCACAAATTTAACGCATGATGTTGTTTGTTGAAAATCCCTTTCATCACCCTCTCCTTTCATTTCTTCTCAAGTTCATGCCCTGCCTTTCTGGCATTTTGTGAGGGACAGAGTACTGAATTTAATTAGGAGAATAAATAAGAGGTTATTTAAATGACGACAGTAAATGAGTGGCTATGCTACTGGACAATATGACTGTATTCCACTTGCAACACTTAAATGCCTGTTAGAGTGAGGTCACGTGATCCATTTCTCCATTTATGACGGAGTTAATGATGTAGGCAGTGCCATGTAGGTTTTGTGTGGGTAGTCACTATTTGTTTATTCATGCATGCAGTAGCCATGTCATGCTCAGAAGATGATAATTTATGTCATTCCTTCTAGTATTTGGCTCTTATATTCTTTTTTTTCCTATAATTTTAAAATTTTATTTCAAAAACTATCTTTTCTCATTTTACATGCCACATCCATTTCCCATTCCCTCCTTTCCTCCTCTCCCTCTCATTTACCCCCTCTTATACCCCCATCTCGTCCCATATCGACTCCTTAGGGAGGGTAAGGCTTCCCATTAGGAGTCAACAAAGTTTAGCAAATTGCTTTGAGGCAGGACCAAGTCCTGGCTCTTATATTCTTTTGGCTCCTCTTTAATGCTTCCTGACCTGAGGAGGGATGATTTAGGTATTGCATTTAAGGCTGAGAGAACTTAACAGTCATGTTTTCTCTGAGCATTGACTGTTAAAACTTAAGTGTTGCTAACTGCAAAACTGAAGTTTTTCTGACCAAGGTTGAGAGTAGCACTTAGGTATATGAATATAACGGACAATTTTCACCACACCTGTTTCCAAACTACAATTATTAGTAGGTTCTACCAGATTATCAATGACCTCCCCAGTCATATGCTCTTGTCATATTTAAAGTGCCAGATATGAGTTCCTTTATGGAGTAGGTCTAAAATCAAATGAGAAAGGAGCTGTTTACCCTACATAGCCGTGCCACTATTGCACCAGAGGGCAGATTTTGCCTAGAAGGTAGGTATTATAGTTTAAATGGTTCACAGCCTGTTAAGATTATTAATGGACTTCTTTCCTGGTAGCCTTCATAGCATATTCCTGCATGAAGAAAGCTAGCCAGCAGGGAGTAAACTTTCCTGTAAGTTCAAGAATGATTTATCCATTTTCTGTGATCAAAGTATGTGCTGTCTTCAGCAATAAGAGCTTACTTTCTAACTCACAACAACAATGAAAATCAGAGTTTGTTCAGCCTATGAACACAGAAACATTTGTTTAATAACTCATATCTACTGAAAGTAACATTGTATCTCCTGAAGGATATCAACATTCAAACTTCTTTCATAAGTTATATTTTTAACATTAGCCTATCAACTAGCATATAAGGTTTTTTACTCATTCTTGTGTTAAATATTATTTTATGTGTTTGTCAATTTGCCTGTACATATGCATATGTACATGCCTTACATATATGAGGAGTACTTTGACATCAGAAGAGAGTTTTACAATCCCTAGAACGGAGTTACAAGTGCTTGTGAGCCACTTTGTGAGTGCTGGGAACCAAACCTCTCCAATGTTCCCTAATTTTCTTTCTTAAGTTCTTAATTTTGATTTGCATTTCATCTTGTTTCTAATGGTATATAATAATAATCATAATAAAATATGGAAACATACAAATGTGTAGAAGGTAGGAGTTGCATGCATGAAAATATTACCTGGACAGGGAGATCAAAGTGATTTGTTTCTTTTGTGATTGTTTTACACATTTTTATTTTTTTAAATGTTTTCAGATATCATATTTGAGTGAACCACAGTAAATTTCTTGGTTTCATATGTAAGAAATGATTAGACATACATATCATATGATCAAATAAAAATTATTCTTAATGGCAGCAGGTGTGAAATAACCCACTAAACTTTTGCTAGATGCTCAAATCTCACAACGTTGGTTGAAAGTAACAAATACTATGAGAAAAATTTATAATTGTCATAAAGAAAATTAATACACATATTCGCATATATTTAATAATATAAATATTTTTCTATGATGTATATCATGGTGTTTTTGTTCAGATTTAAGTTTTGAGAGAAAGCCAGTTATATCATCTGAGGAATCTCTTTGGAGTACACATTTCATTTTACTTTAATTGGCCTCTAATTTGGAAGTCTGAATGTGGTGATATTTTGTTTGTATAAATAAAGCTTGACTGAAGATAAGGTAATCATAGAGGTCTGGAAGTCTGCACAGACAGACAGGAAGTGATATGGCTCGACATAGAGAGGAAGTGATACGGTGGAAAGAGACAGGAATCAGTCTTTTTTTGACTGGGAAATTAGGTAGGTAAGGTGGCTGTTGTTTCACTCCATGTCCCTGATCTTTCAGCATTTTTACTTATATCTGACTCCAGGCTTTTATTATTAAGACCTATTGGTGCTCAACTTAAAGGTGTGAATTCATGAAAAAGCTACTTACTTGTGGCTTTGCAGCCACCAGCACAGGCTGGAGCTGCATATATGATTCCTGCCAGAGCTGCATGTAGGGTTCCCACCAGAACCACCACTCTGCCTGGATAGGTTTTCTTTTATTTTGTCCTTAAGCTTCTAAGTTAGTTTAAGAATTTTTAATGCTGTTGCAGTATCTCTGCAATAAACTCCACAGGCCCCAAAGTATATAGGCACCTGGACTCCAAATGTCATAGGACTTATTGGTCCTAGACTGACTGTCTCTGCCTTCAGGCAGATGTGCTTTTTCTGCATAATCCTGTGTGCATTTTTTCAGATAGTGCTCTCTCTCTCCCTCTCCACTATGGCTTGTGGGTTTTCCCTATACCCCTTCTCCTTGGGCTGCATTCTCAACTCAAAGCTACAGTAGTTTCTCTAAGTTTATCAATTATTAATGGGTTAGACATTATTGATGTATTTATTGCCTGTATATACTATATATAGTTATTGTGCTTATTGTATATAGTTTTTCTAATGCTAGTTATAATCCTTTTTAAATTTTTAGACAAAAAAGGAGAACTATGGTAACACTTTTTTAAAAAAGAAAACAAATTATATTTTTATTATACATACCAATCCAAGTTCTCACTCCCTTCCCACCTCCCATTCCCTTTTCCTTTCTCCCTACTCACCTCCATCCACTCCTCAGAGAGGGTAAGGCACATTGCTTTGGGGAAGGGTCAAGGCTCTCCCTACTATATCTTGGCTGAGCAAGGTATCCATCCAAAGAGAAAGGGTTCCCAAAAAGACTACAAGCAGTAGGGATAAATCCTGGTGCCACTGCCAGTGGCCCCACAGTCTGCCCCAGCCATACAACTGTCACCCAAAATCAAAACCAACAACCTGGGTCCAAGCCGGGTCCTTCCCCGGCCGGCCGGAAGTGGGGAACCTCCAATAAACCAAGAAAAACGGTTCAAGGGGGGGTCCCAACATGGTTTTGACCTCTTTGATCATATTCTCACTCTTCCCACTCTTCAACTGAACCATTAGAACTCAGCCCAGTGCTCTGCTGCAGGTCTCTGCCTCTATTTCCATCAGTTGCTGGATAAAGTTTCTATAGTGATATTTAAGGTATTCATCAATCTGACCACAGGGCAAGGCCAGTTTGGGCACCATCTCCACTATTGCTTAAGGTCTTAGCTGGAGTCATCCCTTAGGATTCTTGGGAACCTCTATAGAGCCAGGTTTCTTGCTGGCCCCATAATGACTCCCTCAATCAAGATATTACTTTCCTTGCTCTCCATCTCTGTCATTCCTCCATATTGACTATCCCATTCCCTCAAGTTCTCACCCCTTCCCTTTTCCTCTCCTCTTCCCCTTCCACCTTCCCTTCCCCCTCAACCCTATGTTCCCAATTTTGTCAGGTGATCTGTTTTATTTTGACTTTTCAGGTGGATCTATGTATGTTAATTTTTAAGGTTCTCCTTGTTACTTAGCTTCTCTAGGATCTTGAACAATAGGCTCAATATTTGTGTATAGCTAGTATCCACTTATGAGTGAGAACATACCATATTCATCTTTTTGGGTCTAGGTTACCTCACTCAGGATGGTGTTTTATAATTCCATCCATTTCCATGCAAATTTCAAGGTGTCATTGTTTTTTATTTATTTATTTACTGTTGAGCAATATTATAATATGGACATGTACTACATTTTCTTTATCCATTCTTTGGTTGAGGGGCATCTAGGTTGTTTCCTTGGGAATTACAAATAATTTTGCCATGAAAATACTTGAACAAATGCCTTTGTAGTATGATTGAGCATCTTTTGGGCATATGCCCAAGAGTGGTGTTGCTAGATCCTGAGGTAGATTGATTCCCAATTTTCTGAGAAACCACTATATTTATTTCCAAAGAGGTTGTGCAAGTTTGCATCCCCACTAGCAATGAATGAGTGTCCCCCTTACTCTACATCCTCTCCAGTATAAGCTATCATTGGTGTTTTTGGATTCAGTAATTCTTACTGGTATAAGATGGTATCTCAGATTTGTTTTGATTTGCATTTTATTTATTGTTGTTCTCAGAGACTGTGCTACTGGGTTTATATTTAGGAAGTGGTCTCCTATACCCATGCATTGAAGTCTACTTCCTACTTTCTCTTCTATCAGGTTCAGTGTGGTTGGATTTATATTTAGGTATTTAATCCATTTGGACTTGAGTTTTGTTTATGGGGATAGATATGGATCTCTTTTCATTCTTCTACATGTTGACATCCAGTTATGCGAGCACCGTTTGTTGAAGATGCTTTCTTTTTTCCATTGTATAATTTTAGCTTCTTTGTCAAAAATCAGGTGTTTGAAGCTGTGTGGATTAATACTTGGGTCTTCAATTGAATTCCATTGGCCAAAGTCTTTGTTTTTATGGCAATACCAAGCTCTTTTCATTACTGTAGCTCTGTAATAGAACTTGATGACAGGGATAGTGATGCCTTCAGAAGTTCCTTTATTGTACAGATGGTTTTGGCTATCCTGTTTCTTTTTCCCATATGAAGTTGATTGTTTTACTTTTGAGGTCTGTGAAGAATTGTGTTGGGATTTTGATGGGGATTCCACTGAATCTATAGATTGCTTTGGGTAGGACTGACATTTTTATTATGTTGATCCTACTGGTGATGCCTTTCTGTACAAGTAAAGCTTGTCTGAAGATAAGAGGGCAGAACTATGCACTAACTAACCAGAGAGATCTGGAGGTATGCTCAGATAGGTGGGAAATGACATGGCTGGGCAGAGAAAGAGGAAATGATAAGGTGGGAGGAGACAGGAACTCAGTCTTCTTTCATCTGGGAAGTTGAGTAGATAAGGTGACTGTGGTTTGGCTCCTTTGCCTCTCTGATCTCTCAGCATTTCCCCCTCTGACTCCAGGTTTTTAGGAAGACCCATTGGAACTCTTGCTACATAACTTGGAAATGTAAAAGAACAAAAGCTTATGTAAGACCAGTTACATTCATCTGTTAATTTTTACTTGCTGATTAGCAAGCAATGCCTAACAAATTGGCTTCATCTTTTAGGGTGTTCTTGATAGTATTGAGAGAGAGTTTTTTTTTTTTATTGATACAGAGTTGAAGATTGTAAGAAATAAAATGGTATTCTCTTTAAATTGTTATTCTTATAGAAAATTGATGTGAGATGGACAGTTATCACTGATACCTTTGTTCCTGCAGTGTAAGTATCTTCATGAAGATATAACTCATGTGGCATCTGTGCCTATACACATTTCCATAGGTATTGGATGAAAAGGTAGCATTTTTATTTTACTGACAATTTAAACATTTGATCATTTCTATTCCAACAATTTCTCATAGTTTATATTAGAATATATTGAAATATGTTAATTTATATGAGAATATCTTTTCAGAGGACTATTTAACAAATGGAACATAAAACATTCCTGAAAATCTAAGTGAAATATTTTGTGTACTTTCTCTAAATTTCTATGTGCTCACAGCGTTGTGTTTATGGTCTAAAGATTTGAGATCTGTCATGTAGGTTTGTAGGCGTCCATGTGGTGAATGTCTATGCAATGATAGATAATTTATGGATATTTTTTCTGATATTATTAGGAGACACACAATCTTAAAGCCAACTCCCTGATCTTCGTGTGCTTACGAATCATATGCCTCTTCTCCTGCAATGTTTCTTGAGCCCTGTTATGGGAACATTTTCACAAAACCTTTATAACCCCAAAAATAAGGCTATGAAATTTTAAAATTAATTTTCATTTATTAATTTTTTCATCATGATCACAGTTTCCACTCCCTCTGTCCTCTCCTCACAGTCCAGTCCATCCCCTCAACTTCTCCTGTTCTGCTAATCCCCCATTGACTCCTGTTGTGGGAATATGGTGTTGTCCCCTGTATAGATTTGTTACTTTAATAAAATACTGATTGGCCAGTAGCCAGGCAGGAAGTATAGGCAGAGTGACCAGAACAGGAGAATTGTGGGAAGAGGAAAGGCACAGTCTGGTAGCCTGCAGATGTCACCTAGACATAGAGGAAGCAAGATGAGAATGCCTTGATGATAAAAGGTACCAAGCCACATGGCTGACACAGACAAGAATTATGGGTTAATGTAGGATGTAAGAGTTAATAAGAAGTCTGAGGTACTAGGCCAACCAGTTTATGATTAATGTAGACCTCTGTGTGTTTCTTTGGGACTGAACAGCTGTGGGACCAGGTTAGACGGACACCTCTGTCAACACATTCCTCCTACTTTCTCTTCTGAAAAGTGCAGACCTCCCATTGTATCAGTCAGCCAAGCTATATCAATTTACAATAACTAGGTACGGCACCCCCTCTCCCACTGAGGATGGACAAGGCAGCCCAGTATGAGGTAAGAGTGAGGAGCAGGTGTCAGAGTCAGAGACAGCCCCTGTTCTCACGGTTAGGAGTCCCATATGAGGAGCAAGTTGCACAACTGTTACATATATGCAGAGGGCATAGATCAGTCTCATTCACATTCCCTGGTAGGTGAGCTTCTATGTGCTCAAATCAGTTGATTCTTTGGTTTTCTTGTGGCTCTAGTGCTCACAATTAAGCCCGTGAATTTTTAAGTTAAGACATTAGAAAATATGTCACTTGTTTTTAAAGAAAGTATATATACATTTATAGCACTTTGTTTTTAACATATATATGAATACTATATACATAGTATATATAAATGGAAAGACATGGATAGGTAGAAGGAAGGAGATGACTACATGAAAATGCTGTCAGTATTCACCAGTAATCAGTTTGATTGATGCAATTTGTTATTTTTATATCCTATGTATTTTCATTGCTTTAGACATTTTATGATATTTGATTATAGTAAGCGATGCTAAATTTGTTGCTTTTATATTTGAGAAATCTATTCATATAGGAAATATCATATTTCAATAAATTTTTTTCTCAGTGGGAGAAAGGTGCAAACCAATCTATTCCACCATTGACTGAATCTGAATTAGTAACTGCTGGCTTTAATAGGAACATGCTAAGAGAACACTTGACAATTGTCATAATGGTAAGTAATATTCATACTACTATATTATATATGTATTAATAAAATATTTTCTAATCATTATAATATTGCTATTGATTAAAGATTAATATTGATGCTAAATCAATTCCACCTAAAATATCCAAAGAATGTCAATGGAGTAAATACATTTATGTATAACTAAACTTTAATATTAGGGTTTTAGAAAGCAAGCAATCTTATGTAAGACCAGTTACAATAGGTTAATTAGTAAGAATTAACTGAATAATAAACAATGCCCAGCAGATTAGCACTATCCTATAGGGAGTTTTTGGTAGCTTTGAGGGAGTTTTAGTATTGGACTTAAAAATAGGATTGAAAATGATAAGAAATAAATATCCTCTACAATTTTCTTTTGTTGTTTGAGAAAGCCAGTTATCACTGACACCCTTGTTCCTAAAGAAAGCTTCATGGAATCCATGCCTACGACTGTTTTAATAAGAATTTGGTGAGAAAAATATTTTATTGTCATATTTTTTTATTCAACCATTATTAGTCAAAGCTTGTCATAATGTGCCAATACATTTACAGAAATTATAATGTGGAAATATATTTTATGGGAATTATCTCACAAATATAAAACATAGCATTCCTGCAAAGCTAAATGAACTATTTTGTTTACTTTTTAAAATCCCTGCTGACTCACAGCTATGGTTTTATACACAGAAGATCTGAACTCAATCATATGAGTTTCTTAGAGTCCATAGGTCAACTTCTGCAGGGATTCTTATGGAGTAAAATTACCCTTTCTGACTTTAGCTTTGAAAATTTCCATAGTCAAGATGAATTCTGGTTCCAGGAGTCAGAACTCTGTGGCTTCTTACAGCATCTATGCCTGCTTCTTCACCTGGCCATTGGATTCCTTGGGGATGCTGAGAATATAAAGAAAGGAAGAGTCCCCCACAATATCAGCATCTGTTTCATTTTAAATGCTTGGAAAATGAAAAAAAAAAACAAAGATCATCTTAATTGTTTTTGAGGAATGACTGAATTGTGTGATAATTTTGACAAATATTAGCTGATTCTCTGCCATTGTGTTTCAGCATCCAATAATACTCTAAGCAAACTCAATCTTTTCTATTCTCAGTTAAGATGAAGGTGAACTATTTCTACATAGTAGTTTTTCTATGTAACTAGAAGAGAGAAGCAAAAAGTGCCATGCACAATTTTCTGTACATTATTTCAGTTCAATGTCATATTTTCATTGCCTCAAGATTATTTTTGCATATTACCTTAAAAAGATCTCATTTTCCACTTCTTTAAATAAATAAAGCAAATGATTTGAGAAAAGTAGTTTTTTCAAGTGTATTTTCTTCAAGAATTGCTTCAAAATAATTCTTCACAGACTTGAGAATAGAGCTGTTAGCTAATTCTATTTGACTACTAAGATTCAAAAAAATAAAGTTCATATTGGTAAGAAACCCTTTAGGCTGGACTTGTCTTAATACTGCATTCTATTCATTGGCTACTTAGACCCTAAAATCAGATATTTCAAGTGATCACTCCAATTTTAGATCAGTAATGCAAATACATAAACTACCTTATGCCCAAAAGTGTGCATATTATCATTACAGAAACATAACAACGCAGTTCCAATTTGAATGCTCTCCCTGCTGTATTCTAGGATCTGGCACCACTGTCCTGATTGATTAAACTCATGGGTGTATGTGCCTTGGTGAAGTTTTCTTCCTTGCATGTTATTTCTGTGATCATTGTAAATCAGGTAGTTTTATGTTTCACCTCTTTGATTTGTTATATAAATGCAATGTTTATCATTTATGCCAGGGCAGATATTGGAGACACTGGTCTTTCATTCTATGGTAATGTGTTCTGTGATTTTAAACAGCACCTTTAATTACACAATCTCCTTCAAGGAAATTTAATACTTAGGAAATATTTAATACTTAGGAAACATTGCAACATTGTTAGAATCTTTTCAAAACTATGGACAATTCAAATATTAAAGACATTCTTAATTGATGGGGTATTTTCCAAAAAGACATATTTAAATTTCATTTATGAAAACAATCATCAACATGTAAACAAGTTTTGTACACATGTGTGTATATGGGTTTTAACTTAAAACGAAAGTGCTTTTAACATCATGGATTAACATGTGTAGCAGGTTCATTTCTTACCCTATAAAAATTATAATATTTTAATTCTATTGTCTTTACCTATAAAGAAATGAATTAATGATTCTTTACATGTATTTTGTTGAAAAAATACATGAAAAATTATCCTCAAAATTTGTGGTTGTTCTTACAAATGTATAAACAGGTAGCAAATATGAAAAGGATAGACGTTGAAGAAATATTGCAAATTACTATCTTATTATCTGACATGTTCATATATTAGAATAATAGATATAATAATAGGTAATATCAAACACCAAACACAGTCCATTCTCCCAGATAAGAATACTTGAAAGTTATACAAGAAAGACAGTAGGATGATGCCATTTGAGAAGGTGAAGGGAACCATCAGAAGAGGGAGAGAAAATTGAGTGTCAGCATTTCCAAAATCCATTTAAAACAAGAATGAAAATGTTATTATATTAGGTAGTATTTCATGCCATGAGACTTTTCATTATGAGCTTGTTTTGAATTATTAGGATAAAGTATATTTTGAACTTTTATTATTCTAATTTTTGTATAAAAGTTATATAACATATGTATTAAAATAAAACATAATCAAAATGTACATTAAATTACAAATAATTTATAATTATTAAGGGTAAGATGTATAATGTCAGGTAAATCAATGTCTATGGGCTTCTCAGATATTTTTTCAGATAATTGCATGTTTAAAATGCAGTATCAAGATTGTTCAGAAATTATTCTGATTTCAGCAAGGCTTCAAAAGCAAAAACAGTACACTTCATTCTTGTTTATTAAGGAGATTTTGGCATGTACAATGTGAACTATAATACGATCCTCTTCTCAATGAGTCTTGGCCATATTTTTTTTGTCTCATCTCTTTTCAGTGAGCAGCCTGAGGGGGTGTAATGGAAGGAAACAGGACCCTGCTGACTGAGTTTGTCTTTAGAGGAATAACAGATCGTCCAGAGCTGCAAGTCCCCCTGTTCCTGGTGTTCTTCTCCATCTATGTCATCACCATGGTGGGCAACCTTGGCTTAATCTTTCTCATCTGGAAGGACCCCCATCTTCACACACCTATGTACCTTTTCCTTGGAAATTTAGCCTTTTCTGATGCCTGTACTTCATCCTCTGTGACTCCTAAGATGCTTATGAAATTTATAAATAAGAACGACATGATATCCCTGGGTGAGTGTTTCTCCCAATTTTATTTTTTTTGTTCAAGTGCGACTGCGGAATGTTACCTCCTGGTAGCGATGGCCTATGACCGCTATGTAGCCATATGCGACCCTCTGCACTATGTAGTTATAATGTCCAAAAGACTCTGTGTTCAGTTCATAAGTGTGTCATATCTGATTGGACTTCTACATGCCTTACTTCATGTAGGATTGTTATTTAGGTTAACTTTTTGTAGTTCCAATATAATAGATCATTTCTACTGTGAGATCTTACCACTCTATTCAATTTCATGCACTGACCCATCCATTAATGCATTGGTCGCTTTCATTTTTGCTGTTTTTATACAAGTGAGTACTTTTATAAGCATTATTGTTTCTTATATTCGTGTGCTTTGTGCCATCCTGAAAACAAAGTCTGGGAAGGGCAGAAGCAAAGCCTTCTCCACCTGCAGTGCCCATCTGGTGTCTGTTTCTTTGTTCTATGGCACCCTCTTTGTCATATACGTGCTCTCTGGATCTGACACAGACAGTTATCAGGGTAAAATGTATTCATTATTCTATACCATCATCATTCCTCTCTTGAACCCCTTTATTTACAGCCTAAGAAACAAAGAAGTTTTGGGTGCCTTGAGAAGGCTCACAAAATGATGACTAATTCCTGTAAACTTCAAGGTGTGTTTTATCTCCAGATTCTCTCTTTTTAACTTCATCATAATATCTTGTGCTTGACACATAATATGTATTGGCTTTTCTTACATATTGTTAAGTAAAGCAATAAAATGTAGACTAAAATGCCTGTATTATTAGTAATATTTTTACTATTATTATAAAAATAGTGGAATCCCTAAGGAAAATAGAGCATAAAGGAGAACATAAATTGTCCACAAATTAATGTTAATAAATTCTTTTCCTAATAATTGTGTCTGTATATTATTGAAACAACATGTAAGGATTCTATTTTTTATTTATTGATTATTTCTTGTTCTATACATTAATGTGTTGCACATGATCATAGCACCCACTGTCCCCTTTTATCTTCCCCCAGTCATACTTGCTGATTCTCTCATTCCCAAGTAGTGCCCCTCCCTACTCTCCTGTCTTAGTTTACACAGAAATTCTCCAGTTGTTCATAGTTGAAATGATCATGTTGAATATGGAACTTCCCCTCTTCCTCTGGCTTTTACATTTCTTTTACCCATTTTATTTTTCCATCATGTTCCTTAGGCTTTGGAGTAGGTGTTATTGTTGTTCCATTTAGGACAGGGGACTCTAGAGTTGCTTATTATCAGCACTTAAAACATTATGTCTTTTGGAAATTTCATATATGAATAAAGTGTTTATACCATTTCCACTCTTCTGCCATCCCCCTTCAACTTTTTCTGTCACCTATATCCTCTCTCACTCAAAACCTCCGTCTTGAGCCTTGGCATTAATCACTGTCCTCCACAATAAGAAGCTTCTCTTATCAAGGCTGAAATCTGCACTATTGTATGGCTAATAATGCACCTGTTTAGAAAGTAGTTTGGCCACATGTCCATTTAGCACAATAATAAGTAGTAATAAGTACCCACAGGACTTGTGGCCTCCCTAGCCAGGTGCTTTTGATCATGTTTACTGCACTGGGTATACATTTCCTTCCTTGAAATGGGTATAAAATTCAATCAGTACATCATTGATTAGCCCCGAGGAGTCGCCTGGCACTGAATCAGTGGCCTAAACTTGCTTGGTAGGGGTGAGGGCCTTTAATGAGTGTTCTCCTCCTGTAGCTTCAATGTCACCTTCTAGTACTATGAGGGCTAGGGCTACTCTGCAGGAGGAGAACTTCTAATTTGGTTCCAGTCTTTGTCTCCCTGTTTTGGGTCAAGTGTAAACTGCTTTCTGTAATAAATTAATACCACATGTTTCTGGTAGGCACCCAAGAGAAAATGCAACAACTTCGATTGCTTTGAGATCCTCTGGGGCCTCCACAGTTAACTCATGGAGAGTTATTCGGAACCCGACAAAGATATTTTCCTTAAAACTCATATGGATTCTGGTATCAGAATCAATCAGCAAATCAGAGTACCTAAGTTCAGATTTCTTTTATTATTACTCTCAATATTGTTATTATTGTTAGCTAGTTATCAAAGTAGGAGTTTTCTTATTCACTCAACTAAAATCTTGTACTTCAAAACTTAATTCTTTCACAATTTCTGAGTTGTGATTACCAAATCTGTATACAATAGGGATATTTTATTTTTATAATTGTTTTTTTTAAATATTTATTTATTTACTTATTATGCATACAATATTCTGTCTGTATGCCTGAAGGCCAGAAGAGGACGCCAGACGTCTTTACAGATGGTTGTGAGCCACCATGTGGTTGCTGGGAATTGAACTCAGGACCTTTGGAAGAGCAGGAAATGCTCTTAACCACTGAGCCATCTCTCCAGCCCCCCTTTATAATTGTTTATTATGCAATAATCTTGTATTTGATGGAGCCTTAAAAAATAATAACAGCAGTAACCCTGAATACTCCACTCTAAATAAACTACATGAGACATTAGAAACTTTTGCATTTTTCTTAATTAGAAAATGGTCACCTTGCCTTTTGGTAAGTAATATTTGCTTTATATTGCAATTTTCCATGTCTTTTTAACTTTAGGTTTTTTTCCCCACATATATACACATACACACACACATTCGTCCCATCACCACCCTTCCCATTGCCCCCCCCCTTTTTCTCTCTGGATACCTTCTTTCTACATATTATATTAAAGCTGCAGGTTTCACTATAGCTTTTTTATGCACCCATAGCTTTGATTTACTCTCCCACAACTTTTACCTTCCCCCTATCCATACCCTCTCCATTCCCATTTTTATTTTCCCACTCTTGGTATCTCCTATTTTCATACTGTTTGTGTTTTACTGTCCTCACCAAGACTTCACCCCAAATCCCCACATCCTGTGGCTCCTTTCTTGTTTTCTGGCCTGTAAGGATACTCCGTCAACCTTAATCACACAAATAAAAACTTTCCAAACTAAGCTCATCAATGAGGAATGACATGTAGAGTTTTTCCTGTATGTCTGAGTTACATCACTTAATATACTATTTTTTGCTCTAAGTATTTTTCTAGAATTTTCAATAATTCATAATGTGTACAGCTGAACTGAATTGAAATGCATAATACATACATGCATACATATAGATATATACACACATGTATACATATATATATTGCATGTTAATTTTCCATCCATATTTTGTCTTGGCTGATTATATTTCCAGCAATTGTGTATAGAGTAGGAATGATCATGGGTATACTGGTATCTGTATCAGAGAGTGTAGAGTTACTTGGCTATATGCATAGGGATGTTAGAGCTGGGTCTCATGATATTTCTTTTTCAGCAAAATCAAGCCAAACCCACACCTGTCTTGGTACACAGCAGAGGCGTGGAGCTGCACAACTGCCCAGCAGAGATGGACTGCAGAAGCAGAGCAGAACAGTTGCCAAGCAGAGTTTCAAACAAAGTGAAGAGGCCAGGTGCACTGACAGTTACAGGAGGGGTTGGCTTCAAAATAAGCTGTGGTCCAACAGCCAGCGGAAGCAACAACAAAAACCAAACCAAAACAAACAATCAAACTAAGGCAGTGGTAGCTACCTTCCAAGTGGTGGCAGTCATGACAGTGGCCAAAGCAAGCTATACCAATTGCTGCTCGGAAGGGGGGAGACACACAGAACTTAGGCTCCTAAGCTGCAAGGTCAGCTACCTTGAAAGGCTGAGGAATCCTCAGGAACCATAACTATTGTAAAACTAACTGTTCCAGTAAATAGAGCAATGCGAGAGTTATATATATATATAAGACACTAGAGGGTGCTACCTACTATTTTTACTGCGTGCCTGCTTGCCACTGCTGTCAAACACTAAGACACAGGAAAGGTGGCCACGAACAATACTTGAAGACCTTCTCCTTGCCTGCCCAAGTTCCAAGTATAACAAAGGACCTCAGCCAACTGATGGATAACATCATGTCTTGAAGCATCCACTCTACCATAGCTGGCTATCTGTAATACAACATGGTGCTGCTTCAAAGGATTCTTGTGAGGAATGCTAACACTTGTAAGTAATGTTGGCTTTTCTGTTTGTTTTTAACAGCACAATAATTTATATTCTTTGAATTCTGACTAAGCTCTTTTACTTCTGTCTGTGACCGACTGCAGTGTTTATCACATGTTCTATACTTAGTAAAAACATCAGTCCCTCACTTCACTAGGAACTTGTAATGGAAACAGTGGTTATCTTCATCATTTCCCTTCTGCTTATTATTAGCACAGGGCTGAGGACAATTAAAGTGCTCAGCAGATGTTTGCTGCAGGATTTACAAAGACTGTTCCAGCAGTTACCATCTGAGAACTGACTACTCTTCGTGCCTTTACTTTTCCTATGCTTGCCACTGTCAGATCCAGATCCTGAGGGGAAGCATATAAATACATTTACAACAACAAAATATAATCCTAGACTTACTGAAAACAGGTCAGTGTTTGCCACACATGGGTTTAACACAGGCAGAATAGTTATTCAATTCCAACACATGCAACGGCTTTTGCTATTAAGACAACACATTACTCTCCAGGTCCAAACCTGTGTTCAACAAAAGTGAAAATTTTAAATATTTCACAAAAGAGTCTAGTAACAGAATCTACTAGCTACCCAAATTTTTACTTGAAAATAGCTATACTTGTTTTGAACTATTTTTAATTAAATTATTTTTATCTTAAAAAATAAGAGGGCACAAGATCTCATTACAAATGGTTGTGAGCCACCATGTGGCTGCTGGGAATTGAAGTCAGGACCTTTAAAAGAGCAGGCAGTGCTCTTAACTGCTGAGCCATTTACTCATCTATAATGTGCCATGAGTTGGAGAGATACAACCCTGAGGCCAGAAGGGCAGGGGAGCTGCCAATGTCCTCCATCAACTGCAACTCTCTGGAGAGTGGGGAATGCACATCACCTGGGCAGCACAATAGGACCAATCCTGTTGGTGGAGTTGTGGGTGATCAGCCCTGTAGTCATTAGCATGGGAAAACTGTCCCCATTAGTCATCTCTCATGTTGTGGCATTGGTAGGAGAGAGATGCATGTCCCCCCTCCCCCATCAATGCATGAGGCAGGGGGAGAGCTGGCCCTGTCTCTCATCAGCTGTTGCCCCTACCTCATGTCTGGGCAACACAGTAGAACTGACCCCATAGTTGTTGGGGATCTGACCCCGAGGACATGAAAGAAAGAAAAGTTATATTGCCCCTTGCTCAGTGCTGTAAGGTCTGAACTTCCCAGGACAGAACAGAAGACCTCACCCTCTTGTTTGAGGTTTCTGTCCTACCCGGTTCCCACAGTTGTTAAGTCCCAAAGAAATCACACAGAGGTCTACATTAGTTATAAACTGATTGGCCTATTAGCTCAGGCTTCTTATTAACTCCTATAACTTATATTAGCCCATTATTGTTTTCTATGTTAGCCACGTGGTTTGGTACCTTTTTCAGCGAGGCAGTCACATCTTGCTTGCTCTGTGCCTGGATCACGACTGCAAACTGCAGAATCCTTTTCCCAGAATTCTCCTGTTCTCATTGCCCTGCCTCTACTTCCTGCATGGTTTCTCTGCCTATACTTCCTTCCTGGCTACTGGCCAATCAGCATTTTATTAAACAAGTACAAGAAACAAATGTTTACAGGGTAAAACCAATGCTCCACAGCATCCTGTTGGTGAGGATAAGGGAGAGCTGGTGGACTGACCAAACATGCAATTATCTAAACCCACAACTAGGGTTACATGTTGACCCACCCCAACATCCACCCCATCTGTAATCTGCTGGAGCACTTGAACAAATCAGTCCTAATGACCCAAGGCAGCAGACCCAAGGTTGCAGTTTTCACAGCACAGGGCAACAGCAAGATAACTATTCCAGTGAGGGCTCAGGATAGATAGTTTAGCAGAAATCACAGGCTTCGACTCAGATCAATGATTCCCTGCAATGAACACTTGCAAGAAAAAAAGATATATTGATAAATGGGTTTACTATGTGACACACTGTGTTGTACTGCAGCTTCAGATTTTTCTCCTTTTTACTTTTCTCTCTCTCTTTTTTATTGTGCAGGGAAACTTGTAAGGGATGGAGAAACTTGAATGGGATGGAGATATATGGTATGAAAGACACAAAGAATAAAAAAATACAGTGTGCTCAAAATTGCTTATTCATATTCAGAAAAATTAAAGTGAATTGATATTCTCATTTTATATAAAGCCAACTTGAAATATTTAATGGCTTACATAGAGGTATAGCATAGACTCTATTATTACCCAGAAGCCATAATGAGTTATCCTGATGTGTTATCTGGACAATCATTTATTGAACATTCACTCCACAATAATAAGCAAGAAAAGTTAATTAGACCAGAAAATATCCAGCAAATCAAACACACACACACACACACACACACACACACACACACTTCTAGCTAGTCTAAAGTTTAGAATGTTATATTTTCAAATATGTATTATAAATCTCCTCATTGCAGATTTACAAACAAAATCCTGAACAATGTAAGATTATTTTGACAATAATCTTTCAATTCTAGAAGGCTAAAATAATAAATATTAATGAAAATAATGTGACTAGGAAAAACTTTATGTTTTAAAACTATTGATGACATCGCCCTGGGCACCTGGGAGCCCCTCTAGGTCCAAGTCTCTTGCCAACCCTAAGGCGGCTCCCTTAATTAAGATATGTGCTTCCCTGCTCCCCTATCCAACCTTCCTTTATCCCAATCATCCCATTTCCCCAAGTTTCCCCCATGCTCCCCTTCTCACTTTTCTCTTCCCATCTCCCCTTACCCCCTCCCACCCCACCCCCAAGATCCCAATTTTTTGCCCGGCAATCTTGTCTACTTCCCATAACCAGGAAGATAACTATATGTTTTTCTTTGGGTTCACCTTCTTATTTAGCTTCTTTAGAATCACAAATTATAGACTCAATGACCCTTATTTATGGCTAGAAACCAATTATGAGTGAGTACATCCCATGTTCCTCTTTTTGGGTCTGGCTTACCTCACTCAGGATAGTGTTTTCTATTTCCATCCATTTGTACGCAAACTTCAAGAAGTCCTTATTTGTGTTTTACTGTCCCCAAAAAGACTTCACCCCCAAATCCCCACATCCTATGGCTTCTCTCCTGTTTTCTGGCCTGTGGAGATACTCTTAATGATACTCTTTCTTTTGTATCCTTTTTTTATTGATTTTTATTGAGCTCTACATTTTTCTCTGCTCCCCTTCCTGCCTCTCCCCTCCCCTTCAACCCTCTCCCAAGGTCCCCATGCTTCCAATTTACTCAGGAGATCTTGTCTTTTTCTACTTTCCATGTAGATTAGACCACTGTATGTCTCTCTTAGCATCCTCATTGTTGTCTAGGGTCTCTGGAATTGTGATTTGTGGGCTGGTTTTCTTTGCTTTGTCTTTAAAAACCACTTATGAGTGAGGACACGTGATAATTTTCTTTCTGGGTCTGGGTTATCTCACTCAAAAAGATGTGTTCTAACTCCACCCATTTGCCTGCAAAATTCAAGATGTCATTATCCGAGAAAGGCAAATCAAAACAACTCCGAGATTCCATCTTACTCCTTTAAGAATGGCCAAGATAAAAAACACTGATGACAGCTTATGCTGGAGAGGTTGTGGGAATACTCCTGCATTGCTGGTAGGATGATTTCTCAGAATCCTTAAGAATTCCTTAAGACTCAGTAATACCACTTTTGGGTATATATATCCAAACGATGCTCAATAATGACACAAGGACATGTGCTCAACTATGTTCATAGTAGCATTGTTTGTCATATCCAGAACCTGGAAACAACATAAATGCCTATTGAATGAAGAATGGATAAGGAAAATGTGGTACATTTATACAAAGGAGTACTACACAACAGAAAAAAGTAATGACATCTGTGGAGATACTCTTTCAAGCTTAATTACACAAATACAAATTTCAAAACTAATTCATTAATGAGGAATATTATGTAAAGTTTGTCTGTGTGTCTGAGTTACATTACTTACTGTAATATTTTAGCTCTACTAATTTTTCTGTAATTTTCCTAATTCGAATTGATTTGACTTATGTATATATATATCATATGTTAATTTTCCATATTTTTCTGACTGTCTTGGTTGATTGTCTTTCCCAGCTATTGTGTGTAGAGCAGCAATGATCATACATGTACTGGTATCTGTATCAGAGCGTGTAGAGCTTCTTGACTTGTACAGGGATGGTGTAGCTGGGTTCATGATATTTCTTTTTTAACTATTTGAGAAACCTGTATACTGGCTCTCCTAGTTATTGTACAAGTTTACAGTTCCTCCAAATGATCAGAATGCTGCCTTTTAATTTCACATCAGCATTTATTTTTAAAGTATATTTTTTCATTTATAATTCTACAAATTAAATAATAATGCCCTTTGTTCAAAATGTGTCTCATTATCCTTCCCAATTCTCTTCATCTCTCACAAAATACCCTCTTCTTTCCAAGCTGATGCACTACTTTCATGACCTTTTTGTGATGGATAGGGTGTTGCATTATTTAGGGATACCTAGATAAGAATAAGTCAGAGGTTATTTGAATGACAACAATGTATGAGTGACTGCAATACTGGAGAATGTAATTATATTCCCCCTGTGACCTTTAAATGGCTGTAATTCCTCTGCGAGTGAGGTCACATAATACATTTTTCCATTTATGGTGGATATATTAATGGACCATGTGCCATGTAGCTTTTGTGTGGATTCATGCTCACATCTGCCATGTCATATCCAGAAGACGACAATTTGTATCACTCCTTCCATTCTTCAGCTCTTATATTCTTTTGGTCTCTCTTTCTGCAATTCTCCACAAGCCTGGAAGGGATGATTTAGTATTTCACTCAAGGCTGAGAACTTGAGTTTGTTCTCACTGCATTGACTCTGTATACGTATACAGATACGTATTAAGGTCGCTAACTGCAAGCTGAAGCTTTTCTGATCAAAGATGATAGGAGCACTTAGATATCGGGGTGTAAACAGGACAATTTTCAGGGAAGTTTAACATCATATCTGTTTCCCAAATACAATCATTTTTTTCCTCCAGAGGGCCTATGACCTCCCCATCATATACTCTTATCAAATGTAAAGTGTCAGCTATGAGTTCCTTTATGGCGTAGGTCTAAAATCCAATGAGAAAGAAGTTATCCTCACATAGCCATGCCAATAAGGATTTTACCTAGAAGGTAGGTATCAGTTTAAATTGTTCACAGCTGGTTAAGGTAGTTATTGGCTTTCTCTCTGAGAATCTTCTATAAGACATTTCAGCATGAAGAAAGTTTGCCAGCAGGGAAGAAGTTTTCCTGTTAGGTCAGGAATTATTTATCTGTTTAATGTGATCAAAGAGTTTGCTGTGTTCAGCAATAAGAATTTACTGTCTAACTGACATGGGCAAT
>NC_022010.1:90464329-90467463 GCF_000317375.1 Microtus ochrogaster
GTTTACAAGTGCTTTTGAACCACTTTGTGAGAGCAGAGAACCAAACCTCTACAGAACTTCCTCTTTTTCCATTTTGAGTTTTATATTTTTTTGTGTTGTATTTCATCGTGTTTTAAAGAGTATTTGGTCATCATTTTATTATTATTATTATTTGTAATAATAATATGATGTGGAATTTCCCTCTGTATGCTCTGTATATATTTTATTATGATTAATAAGCTGCTTTGGACCTATCACAGGCAAGAATAGAGAAAGCCAGTAATTCCAAGGAGAAATAGAGGAGAGTCCACTATGTTGCAACACACAGATTAATAGAAATGGGTTACTTTCAGATGTAAGAGCTAGCTCAAAATATGCATAAGCTATTGGCCAAACAGTATTACAAATAATATAGTTTCAGAGCAATTATTTTGAGTCTGGGTAGCTGGCAAACTAATGAGCAATCTCTGCCTATATTAATAAAAAATGGAAACATATGAATAGGTAGAAGGTGAGAGTTGCATGCATGAAAATATTACCTTTATTTACCAGTGATCAGGAGAATTGAAGCAATTTTTTGTTATTTAACACATTTTTATTTTCTTTAATATTTTTCAAATATCCTATTTGAGTGAGCCATACTAAATTTATTGGATTTTTATCTAAGACATGATAATATATGTATATCATATGGTCAAATAAAAATTATTCTCCATAGCAGCAGGTGTGAAATAATCCACTAAACTATTGTTAGATGTTGAATTCTCAGAACATTGGTTTAAGGTAGCAAATAATGTGGGAAAATTTGATAATTGCTATAAAGAAAATTAATATACATATTCACATATAATGTATATATGTGGTCATATAAACATTTTTATGATGTATGTTTGTTGTTCAGATTCAAGTTTTCATAGAAAACCAGTTACCTCATCCAAGGATTGTCCATGGGGTAAACCTTTTATTTTCTTTAATTGGCATCTTAGTAGTTAAACCAATAAAAGCTTAAACAACATCGGTTACAATCATCTGTTAATTTTAATTTGCTGATTAGTGAACAATGCCCAACAAATTGGCTTTATCCTTTGGGAAGTTCTTGATAGCACTGACAGAGTTTTTATACTGAAACAGAGTTTGAGATTGCAAGAAATAAATGCCGTTCCCTCCAAACTGCTATTCATAGAGAAAACTGATGTTAGAAGGACCTTTGCCACTGAAAACCTTGTTCCTGCAGGTTAAGTGTCTTCATGTAGATATGTCTTGTGCTGTCTATGCCTATGCACATTTCCATAGTATTGTGTAAAAATATATTTTATTTTACTGTAATTTTAAACATAAGGTCATTTTGATAATAACAGTTTCTTATAATTTATATGTGATAAAGTGACACATATGTCAATTTATATGAAAATATCTATTAGGGTTCTTATTTGACAAATGGGACATAAAACCTCCCTCAAAATCTAAGTGAATATTTTGTATACATTCACTAAATTTCTATGCACTCACAACTATCTGTTAATGGTCTGAAGATTTGAGATCAGTCATGTAAATTTGTAAGCGTTCATGTGGTTAACCTCTATGCTATGATTAGTAACAATAAAGAAGCATATTGGGAGAATACAACATAGAAACTCAACACATTTTATAAGCCCTCAAAGCAAGGCTCCTGAACTGATGGAAATAAGGCTGGAAGATTCTGAAACTTGTGATACAAATCCTTTATTCAGATAGTGTTGTAAAATTGACCTGTTGAATATTTTATTACATAAAGCATACTTTCTGAGTCTTTAGAAGTAGTCTTCCGGAATCAGGAATACTTTCTACAACTACGAGTTATAAAAGTACGTGACTTCTCCTTTTTTTTCCCCTCTTTTTGTTTTTGAGACAGGGTTTCTCTGTGCAGCTATGGAAACTGTACTAGAACTCACTCTGTAGACTAGGCTGGCTTTGAACTCACAGAGATCCACCTGCTTCTGCATCCCGAGTGCTGGGATTGAAGGCATAAGCCAACCACTGCCTGTCATATGTGACTTCTTAGGATGTTTGCACCTGCTTCCTCAGCTGGTTCTAGGTTTATGTATTTTCCATAATATGAATAAGGAAGTTTGCCATATCTGCTGCATTGGCTTTATCATTTTTTCAAATTTTATATAAATTTTCATATTGTATATTTTAATTAGTTTTTTTCCCTTTTCTTAACTCGTCCTAAATTCTCTCCCTCTCCCTACCTCCCAAGTTTATTGCTTTTCTTCCTGTCTCTTTAAAAAATAGGCACAGAGGAAAGTCCAGAAGTCCTCACCCCTACACAAAGAATTGTAGGCTGACAAGGAAAACTGGAAATAGAAGAGATGGTCCTCCCCATTGAAGAGAACAGCAAGCAGTTTTCCAGTCCCAAATGGTCAGACCTGAAAAGTACATACAAGTAACACCCAGATTGAACAGTGCTGAAGGAACTCATTCAGCCAGTAGCCTTTAAGAAGCCAGCCAACTTGGGCATGGCGTCTTATATTATAAATGTGAACATAAAGCAGTTGCTTGCTCTCTTTCTCTCCTGGCTTTTGGATTTGGTTCCTGTTCCCGTTCATGCAAAGGTCTGTGATCTGTGAGTCTACCCCTAAATAAGCAACCCTTTATTATATGCAATTCTGAGCTAGTGTGGGATTATTTTGTAACTTTCATCTTCAGAATAGGTTATATTTAGGGAAGTATGTGTATATTTGTCTACACATATGCTTGGAGTAAAAAATTTTGAAAATAGAGACCTTGAATTTGAAAAATTGTAGAGAGAGCTATTTGAGCAGGTTTGGAGTGAGCAAAGGGAAGGGGGAAATCTTGAGATTAAATTATAATATCAAAATATTAATAAAGTCATAAAAAAGATACATACAGAGGGGATGAATCCTAGAATCTTGGGCAAAGTTTAGAGTAAAGAATGAAGTGTGACAACAGCTACTAGACGCCAGAAGGGTAAAGAAAGGGTTTTCTCATGGAACTCTAAAGGGAACGCATCTGACTCACAGTGTTGAGTGTCAGCCAGTGATGCTGATGTTAGACTCCTGACATCCAGAGAGGTCAAATAATACATTTAGGTTGTTTTAAATTACATTTTGATGTACCAGCCACAGGGATCCAAAACTAATACTTTTATTTTT
>NC_022010.1:90468918-90473705 GCF_000317375.1 Microtus ochrogaster
ATTTGGGCATGAGGTTATTAGTTAATTGTATAAAGAATTGGTGACTATGATAAACCTAAAAGTTTAAGTTTGTAGACAAGCCACATGACAGATCAATATCTGTCAAAATAATCTAGCTAGTCCTATTAGTAAATTAATAGCCCTTAGTCACTAAAGCTCTCCCTTTTTATTTCCCAACTCCTAAAGTAAGGGATGTCAAGGTATAGATCATTCTATGTCTAGAATATGCATATTTTATCATGGTATAAATGTACTATGGTGTTGATTAGAATTTTCCTCTTTTGTGTTTTTCTACATCATCTATCCTAACTTCTTTAATTGTTAAATTTATAGGTACCAATTGAGCCTGAAATTTTCTGTCCCTTCTCAATTATATATATAGTCATTAATTATCAATTTATTACATTTTCCCTCATTTGTTTTCTATGCAAAAATTATAACTTGACTTTTAAGTTGATTTCAGATATTGACAATCCTAACCACTGTATCTATACTTTATTATTTATTGATGTTTGGTAATCTCACTCATATATTTCATTGATATAATGCACATGTCTTATTTAATCTGTAATTGTTTTTATGAATATGTATCAGATAGCACAACAACAAGTGAAAGAAAACAACATAAGATTTTTATCATTATCTTGTTAATTGACAATGTCTTTAGATGACAGAATAATGCACATAATAACAAAGATAACTTTCAGTCTTACATAAAATATTTGAAAGTTATATATGAAATTAAAATAGAAATGGCATATTTTAAGAGGAAAATGAGATTAGAAGAAGGGGAAGAAAAATGGAAGAGTCTTTTAAAAAATGAGTATGTTCAGTGGGCATTTTACACTTCAGTGAAAATGCCGTTAGGTAAAACACTACATTGTATAGCCTCATTAAAATACAACAAAACATTTTATATGGAATTGAAAAAGAGACTTTTCACATTCAATTAGTATTTAAAGATGTTTCAGTATAAAATGTATTATACATTTTCCCTGTAAATTATGTATATAACCTATCAGTCACATGTATGTACACCATTTACATTAATTGAGAATAATAAGCATAAAGTCAAATCAAAAACTGGTTTCCAAGGCCTACTCTTTTAATTTTCAGACAACCGCATGTTAAAACTTTCTATATCAAAGTAGAAAATACTTTGTGTTTTCAGTATGGATTAAATGCAGAAACATTACACTTTCATATTTCATGATTACGGAACAAATGCAGCACATGAGACTGGAAAGTGATGCCATTCTCAGCAGTTTTATTCAAATTTTATGTCCCTTCCTTCTTTGCAGTGAGATTCCTGTGTGGATGTGATGGAAGGAAACAGGACCCTCCTGACTGTGTTTGTCCTCAGAGGAATAACAGATCGTCCAGAGCTGCAAGTCCCCCTGTTCCTGGTGTTCTTCTTCATCTATGTCATCACCATGGTGGGCAACCTTGGCTTAATCTTTCTCATCTGGAAGGACCCACATCTTCACACTCCCATGTACCTTTTCCTTAGAAATCTAGCCTTTACTGATGCTTTTATTTCATCCTCTGTGACTCCAAAGATGCTTATGAAATTTTTAAATAGGAATGACATGATATCCCTAGGTGAGTGCTTTGCCCAATTTTATTTTTTCTGTTACAGTGTAACTAGTGAAATTTTCCTCCTGGTAGCGATGGCCTATGACCGTTATGTAGCCATATGCAACCCTTTGCTCTATCTCGTGGTGATGTCCAAAAGACTCTGCACTGTGCTAATAAGTATGTCATATGTAATTGGTTTTGTAAACGCTGGACTTAATGTAGGCTTATTATTTAGACTGACTTTCTGTAAGTCCAATGTAATTGACCATTTCTACTGTGAAATCTTGCCACTCTATACAATCTCTTGCACTGATCCATCTCTTAATGCATTGGTGACTTTTATTATTGCTTCTTCCATACAAATCAGCACCTCTTTGACCATTGTAGTCTCTTATGCCCGTGTCCTATTTGCTGTCCTGAACATGAAGTCTAAGAGTGGCAGAAAGAAAGCCTTCTTCACCTGCAGTGCGCACCTGCTCTCTGTCTCTTTGTTCTATGGCACTCTCCTCTTCATGTATGTCAGTCCTGGGTCTGGACCAGGTAAAACCCAGGATAAAATGTATTCACTGTTCTACACAGTTGTGATTCCTCTGCTAAACCCCTTTATTTACAGTTTAAGAAACAAGGAAGTTTTGGGTGCTCTGAAAAAAGTCATAAAATTATAATCATTTTCAGAAAATTTCATAGTTCTACTACTTTCCCTTGTTTTTTGCAATGCATCATAATATTTTATCCTGTATTATGCACATAATTGAATTTTTATGTACTGTTAATTAAAAAATAAAAATTTAGACTGTGAATGGCTGTCTTAGTAATATGATTACCTAACAGTTAACAGGAAATTTAAAGCTAATCCCTGTTACTTGTTGTTTTGAAATTCATACTCACTGAGAAAAGTTACTTCATTAATTTCTTCATTAGACTGACAAACCTTAGTTTTTAAGATTTATATTAATTATCTTTGAATTTATTTTTATCGAAAAGCAAACTTAGGTTGTGAAATGATTTGTTTAAAACCTATTTTCCCTTTTATATAATTCTAGAAGAAATTACATATGAATTATAAATAATCCATTATTATACTATCATGCTTACGAAAATAGCAATTATTTAACATGTGACAAGGAATAACTATCAAACACTTGAAGGTGGTAATTTATTTAGATTTAAGAGTAATCTAAAAGAGATAAATTTATGTCATATTCATTGAAAGTTCTCAAAGCTAATGTATTGAAAATGAAAATGAGCATTTTTAATGTAACATAAACAGAAAATTTTCAATTGTATAAAACATCTATCTCTTTGCTACCTGTGCCTGTCTTTTGTTTTCACTTATTTCTTTGACTTTGAATCAGACACCTGGGTACATTTTCTAGCTAAGATCTCCAATGCATCTCATTAGGAGTAAGGTGAACAGATGCTCTGTACTTCATGTCTTGAGCCACATGAAGTCAACAGCATCATTTAGACATATTCTTGTTATGACTGTTTATAATTTCTCTGGATTTTGAAACAATATGAAAAAGAGGGAAACACGTTGACCAGTATCAGCTGCAAACATCATAATGTAGAATACATGAAAACATGACTATACTGTTTACAGACTTTTAAAGTCACTCTGTTACAGTGACTGTGAAAACGCCCCAGAAACTCTCATGTTGGGCACTTAGTTTTGAAATGGTGTCACTGTTTGGGAATACTATGGAAGTTTCAGTGGTGCAGCCCTGCTGGAGGAGGTTTATCAGCACAAGCAAGATTGAGTCTCTATATCCCTCCCCCACTTCTTTTTGTTTTTCCTGAGTGTGTATACAATGTGCCCACTGTGTAACCTCAGTCACACGGACTGTATTCTCCAGGAACCACAAACCTAATTAATGCTTTACATTTTACATAATGCAGCTCAGACAGAAGATTGGCAGCAGGCAATGTTGTTACTGTGATTGTCCTGACCTTGTGGTTCTTAGGTCTTTGGAAGTCCTTAACAGAGAAACATGGGATAGTTTGAAACTTTGAGCAAGAGAAACCTTCAATTGATACAAGCAGAAGTTAATAGACCATTCTAATGGGATTTTGGAATGTCAGGAGTTGGAGAAAATATACAGCACTTTTAACCCTGTTTAATGATGTTACAGAGGAGAGTAAGGACGACCTAATGGTCTCTGAAGATATACTGTGGCAAAAAATTTCATGGTGCCTCTAAACACTGAATGAGACTGAATTGGAAAGTACTGGACAAATATGTTGCATACTGGAAATTTCAAGTGAGGACAGCATTGTGGTTGTGTTTTGGTTATTTATTACTGTTTTCACACAGAGTTGGGGAGAGAGAGAGAGAGAGAGAGAGAGAGAGAGAGAGAGAGAGAGAGAGAGAGGAGTAAAAAAAAAGATATAAATATTTGACTACGGTAAGAAATGTGTGTAAGATTGAAGTTTTCTACATAGACTGTGTAGAACCTGTAAATGATATGGGAATTGATTCCTTTAAACTTAAACCTGGTCCCTCTACACTAGTATAATAAGAAAGAATCTTAGAGGAGAGTAAAAGTCCATCCATCAAAGATGATTATTTGGGAAAATATAAATATATTTGAAACCAGAGACCCTAAGCTCACAATGGAGAAGTACTGTAGTAATCCTATAAAGAATCTGTATAGCAGAGTGTTTCCTCAAAGCTAAGAAGCTAAAGCAGCTGTGATGCCAGGGTCAAAGTCTACATGTAAAGCTGCCAGCAGAACTTGCCAGCATTGGCCATGGTACTACTTTGGAAGGAATTAAAGTTGCAAGATTGAGGGAGAGTCGTGGCAAGCATCTCTGCTCAGACAATATGGCAAGCATTTCTGTCCAGACAATGTGTGGAAGGTTCAGAATCCATGTAAGGAAGTTCTGAGCACACTCAGTGTGAAGTTATGAAGACAAAGCAATGGAGACCTGAGAGAGTTGGAAGTACAGAACCATGGGAGTTCTGCTGAGGACAGCTGCACACATGAAGGTGAGTTGGCACAGCACAGTGGTTGTATGTGCCACAGGCAGCAGAATTGCAGAGATGAGACCCCCAAGCCTTTTTCAGCTGAAATGATTCCTTTCAGTTTTATGGGCTGGACATGGAGCTGCAGGATTTGGTATTTGTGCTACTGGATATTGGCTTTGCTTTGGTCCACATTTTCTTGCTATGCACTTAATCTCTTTTGGAATGGGAATGATTATTCTGT
>NC_022010.1:90475185-90478992 GCF_000317375.1 Microtus ochrogaster
GGTGGGACCAGAAAAAACAGAAACCTCTGTCAAAATTGGTATCAATGTGGCCAACTAAATCCAGTTAAAACCTGAGAGAGTTTGGGAGGGAATTCTAGACACATAGACACACTGACACACAGACAGACACGCATACACAGATATACACACACGAAAACAGAGTTCAGCACAGATTCTTGGAAGTTGTCCTTTTTTTTCTTTCAGATATGCTCTGTTTGCTGATGGCAAGCAGAGACATGGCTTCTTTAAGAGTTTTCCTCACTCAGCTTTAGTGGAAAGAACTACATGATTGCTTTAAGTGAAGTCTTCCCGGTTCTTGGTAGTTACAGGAACAGTTCTGGCTTTTTTTGAGGGGGCTGATGCTGGCCACTCACTTCAGGTCTGGATGGTTATGTGCCCATTCAGGGTAGGAAGGAAAGTAACCGAGACCATGCTCAGCACTCCCTGCCTGGGCAGGTGGGGGATTTGGGCATGCATAGGGAGTAGAGCATGGTGAATCCTACAGCCATAAACAGAGATATTTCCAGGCTGTGCAGTGCACTACATAGCAGAATTAGCTTTTACTCAGACAAAAAGGGTCTATATGCTACACATGCAGTCGAGGTGGTGAGGATGGCTCCCACCCAGCCGCCCCAGAGCAGGTGGTAAACTATCTCTTCTATAGGGAAAGCCTGAGAGAGGTGGAGCCAGCATCCAGGGCCACTGAAACCAAGCTGCTGAAAAAAGCACTCCTGGTTAGAAATTTGTTACGGATATGCAATAAAGACAAATTCAGATGTAAAGGACCTCTAAATGAGTCACAGCGTTGGATAAATATATTTAGGCTTGGGAGATGTAAGAAATAGTTTGAAAAAAAAGTAAATGGCTTTAAAAAATAAAACAAAGCCTTTAAAGAGACAGAGTACAATCATTTATAGATTAAAGGAGTAAAAAGGAAAATAAGCTACATAAAGATGGAATCTACACAGAGAGTCTGGATTATGTGCATTATTGTGTTTTCTTTGAATTTTTTGACTGTAAATTATCTCAGTACAGAGAGATATCTCATTGTAAGAGCTGCTAAGCTAAACCAACATATATATTTTAAAGGTGTCTTGACTCCAAAATTTGGGTCTAAGGATATGTTACTTTGGAAGCAGTTTCTCTTTTGATTCACAGATGATGAGAAACTGTGGATTCCTTCCAGGCTAATGTTGTTTAATAGACCAAGACCCTTTGAAAAATCTTATAGAGGAAAATGGTCCAGATGAAACAACATTTCAGAGTACCTCTCTTGGAATTTTCTCTGAGTTCTATACCCAGAACAGCCTCAAGACTGCTGTTTGAGATAATCAAGCCTCAGAGAATATTTTAGTCAGGACTTGACCATAATCCTAACTTTTCTTTTGGTCCCCATAAGATTATTAGTACTCCCAAACAGCAGGAAGTATCCAGGAAAACTACACCCACATTTCCAATAAATGAATTATGGATATTTGTCTTTGTTTAGCGTGTTGATTATAAGTTGTTTTGTGTTGACAGGGGTTTTCTGTCCTGCCTAATACCTGTCCTGCCCAGTTCCTGCAGTCATTAAGTCCCAAGGAACCCACATAGAGGTCTTCATTAATTATAAACTGATTGGCCCACTATCTCAGGCTCTTCTTATTAACTAATTCTTATAACTTATTAGCCCATATTTCTTGTCTATTTAGTCACGTGGCTTGGTACATTTTTCTGTGAGGCAGTCACATCTTGCTTCCTCTGAGTCTGGGTCACAACAGCAGACTGTGCTTCCCTCTTCCCAGCATTCTCAATGCCCCGCCTTTATTTCCTGCCAGGCTACTGCCCAATCAGCATTTTATTAAAAATAATACAAGTGACAGGATAAAAGACCATTGTCCCACAACAGTTATGTATAATGGTCAGGCCAAATGCTAAACAAAGGAGATTAGATTTAGAGTTCCTGTTTTGAAAAAAAAAAGGGAAGTATTGTGGGACAATGGTCTTGTACCCTATAAAGATTTATCAGTTGCATTGGTTTGATAAAATGCTAATTGGCCGTAGTAAGGCAGAAAACATAGTTGGGGTGGCCAGAATAGGAGAATTCTTGGAAGAGGAAAGGCTTAGGCTGTAGTCATCACCTAAATGCAGAGAACACAAGAAGAGAATGCTTCACTGATAAAAGGCACCAAGCCACATGACTAACACAGAAAAGAATTATGCATTAATGTAAGATGTAGGAGTTAATTAATATGAAGCCTGAGCTAATAGGCCAGACAGTTTATAATTAATGTAGGCCTCTGTGTGTTTCTTTGGAACTGAATGGCTATGGGACCAGGTAGGACAGAAAGCTCGGTCAACAACTCATCAATGGCCCTGAAACTTGTCAGACAACTTGTGACTACTGTTTCAATGGTTTTCTGATTGGATCTTATACGGACTCCAAGAAAGGAAATGTGGTACTGTAAACATGACCAAGAACACCTGTCGAGTGTGGTTATGTGTCCTCTTGGGTAGAAATTACAACTTATTATTGTGCTAAATTGAGATGTGGCCAAACTACTTTCTAAACAGGTGTATTATTAGCCATAGTGCAGCTTTCAGCTGTGATCAGAGAAGCTTCTTATTGTGAAGGACAATGATTAATGCAGAGACTCAAAACAGAGCTTTTGCTTGTGAGAGGATGTGGGTGGCAGAAAAATTGGAGGTGGGAGAGAGAGGAATGAAAATGCCGCAAATACTGTATTTAGGTATAAAATTTTCAAAAAGCATAGTATTTTTAAAGAATAAATGACAAAAATGCTGAAAATAAGCAACTCTAGAGTTCTCTGTCCTTAATGGGACAACTATAACACCTGTTCCAAGGCCTAAGAAATATGATGGAAGAGTAGGCAGAAGATGTGTAAAAACCAGAGAAAGAAGAGAAGTTTTGTAAATTCTACCTACATTAGTACGTTCTAATACTCTGAGGGCTAGGGCTACTTAGCAGGGAGAGAGATTTTAGCTTTCGTCCAGTCTGTTGTCTCACTGATTGAGATCAAGAGTGTATTGTTCTTTGTGCAAGCATTCTTCACAAATGAATGTTCATAATTGCCAAGACCATGTTGAATACAGAAGAAAAAAGACATGGGATTGGGAAGGCCTTTACTTGGTAGTAAGAAGAGAATGAGCAGATGAGTGCAGTACATTCATGTAAAATAAAAAATAATAAATAAAAATAGTAGTCAAATCCTTATATATGGAGCTTTTCTTTCAATAATATGCAAACACATATATTAGAAAAAGAATTCATTAATCTCATGAAAAAATTATTTGCAGATAATTCATGAACTTTGAGTGTGAATTAAAAACAATTTATGCTCTATCTTTTGTTAGAGACCTTACTATTTTATAATAATAATAATAATAATAATAATCAGAGGAATTTTAGTCACATTTTATTATGTTACTTAATAATATGTAAAAAATTCCTATTCTTTAAAAAGTACAGGGTCAAATATTATGACGAACTTAAAAAGAGAGGATCTGGTGATAGGAAACACCTTGAAGTTTTCAGAAAATTGTCAGTATTTTGCAAGTTTTCTCAAAGCACCTAAAACTTCTTTGTTTCTTAGGCTATAAATAAAGGGGTTCAACAGAGGAATGATGATGGTGTAGAATAATGAATACAATTTACCCTGATAATTTTGTGTGTCAGATCCAGAGAGCACGTATATGACAAAGAGGGTGCCATAGAACAAGGAAACAGACACCAGATGGGCACTGCAGGTGGAGAAGGCTTTGCTTCTGCCCTTCTCAGACTTTGTTTTCAGGATGGCAAAAAGCACA
>NC_022010.1:90509404-90509945 GCF_000317375.1 Microtus ochrogaster
TTATGTGCATAATGGAAATTTTATGTTCTGTTAATTAAATAATAAAAATTTGGACTGTGAATGGCTGTCTTAGTAATATGATTATATAACTGTTCACAAGAATTTTATAGCTAATTTCTGTTATTCGTTGTTTTGAAATTCATACTCACTGTGAAAAGTTACTTCATTAATTTCTTCATTAGATTAACAAACTTTAGGGTTTAAGATATATATTAATAATCTTTGAGTTTATTTTTATTGAAAACCAAACTTAGGTTATGAAATTATTTGTTTAAAACCTATTATCCCTTTTAAATAATTCTAGAAGAAATTACATTTAAATTATAAGTAGTCTGTTATTATATTATCATACATAGGTAAATAATAATTATTTAATATGTGACAAGGAATACCTATCAAACACTTAAAGCTGGTAATTTCTTGAGATTTAAGAGTAATTGGAAAGAGATAAATATGTCATACTCATTGAAAGTTCTCAAAGCTAAAATATTGAAAATGAAAATGAGAATTTTTTAATGTAGCATAAACAGAAAATTTTAAA
>NC_022010.1:90511106-90512057 GCF_000317375.1 Microtus ochrogaster
CTCCCCTATTCTTCCTTTTCCTAATTCACTCCTTCTCCTTTTCCTTCAGAAAAATGTGGGCCTCTCATGATATCATCTAACCATTCTTCCTACATTAGCAGGTTCTAATACTCTGAGGGCTAGGGCTACTCAGCAGGGAAAGAGGTTTTAGCTGGCCTCCAGTCTGTTGTCTCACTGCTTGAGATCAAGAGTGCATTGTTCATTGTGTAAGCATTCTCCACAATTGAATGTTCATGATTACCATGACCAAGTTGAATACAGAAGAACAAAGACACGAGAGTAAAAAAGGGCTTTACTTGGTAGTAAGAAAAGAATCAACAGATGAGTGTGGTGATCACATCCAGTACATTGTTGTATAAAGTAAAAACATAATAAATAAAAAATACTTAAATTCTTATACATGGATATTTTCATACAATGATATACAAACACATGTATTAGAAAAAGAAGAATTCATTAAACTTATGAAAAAATTAATTTGCAGGTAATCCATTATCTTTGAGTGTGAATTCAAAAACAACTTATGGTGTATCTTTTCTTAGAGACTTTACTATTTTATAATAATAATAAACACAGACATTTTAGTCACATTTTATTGTATTACTTAATAATATGTAAAACATTCCTATTCTGTAAAAAGTTACAGGGTCAAATATTATGATGAACTTAAAAAGAGAGGATCTGGTGATAGGAAACACCTTGAAGTTTTCATAAAATTGTCATCATTTTGCCAGTTTTCTCAAAGCACCTAAAACTTCTTTGTTTCTTAGGCTGTAAATAAAGGGGTTCAGCAGAGGAATGATAATGGTATAGAATAATGAATACAATTTACCCTGATAATTTTCTGTGTCAGATCCAGAGAGCACGTATATGACAAAGAGGGTGCCATAGAACAAAGAGACAGACACCAGATGGGCACTGCAGGTGGAGAAGGCTTTGCTTCTGCCCTTC
>NC_022010.1:90518417-90527077 GCF_000317375.1 Microtus ochrogaster
ATGGATTATGTTTTCATATCCACTCAGTTAGCTTGTGTCTTTTTATAGGTGAATTAAGACAATTGATATTAAGAGATATTAATTACTGGTGATGGTTAGTACACATTAATTTTGGTTTTAATTTGGATAGTGGTATTGTGTGTGTGTGCTTGTTTTCCTTCTTTGAATAGTGCTGGTGTGAAATTATCTATTGTCTGTATAGCTAGTTTCCTTAAGTTGGAAACTAGCTTTCCTTGTAGTGCTTTCGGTAGGGCTAGATCTGTGAATAGGTATTGTTTAAATTTGGTTTTGTCATGGAATATCTTGCTTTCTCTATCCCAGGTAGTTGAAGCCTTGCTGGGTATCCCAGTCTTTATTGGCATCTGTGGTCTCTTAGAGTCTGAAGAATGTCCTTCTGGACCTCCTGGCTTTCAAAATATCCATTGAAAAGTCCGGTGTAATTTTGATCGGTCTGCTTTATATGTTACTTGATCTTTTCTCTTTGCAGCTTTAATGTTCTTTCTTTATTCTGTATGCTTAATGTTTTGATTATTATGTAGCAAGGGAATGTTTTTTTGTCCAGTCTATTTGGTAATCTTTAATCTTCTTTGTTTTTAACAGGCAATGTTCTTCTTTAGGTTGGGAACGTTATTGTCTATGATTTTGTTGAATATATTTCCTGTGTCTTTGATCTGTAGTTCTCTTCATCTTTCCCTATTATTCTTAGGTTTGCTCTTTTCATGCTATCCAAGATTTCCTGAATATTTTGTGTCAAGGATTTGTTGTGTTTAACAATTTCTTTGAGGGTGAATCTATTTTCTCTATTATATCTTCCACACCTTAGATTCTCTTTTCCATTATTTGTATTGTGTTGTTTGTGCTTGTATCTGTAGGTCCTAATTGCTTACCAATATTTTTCATCATAATTCCCTATATTTGCCTTTCTTTCAGTTTTCATGACTTGAACTGTTTTATTCACCTGTTTTATTGTTTTTCTTGGCTTTCTTTAAGGGATTTCTCCCCCTCCCCCCTTTTTTTGTCTTTTTCTTTACTTAAACAATTAAATTTTTAGTTTCTCTTTAAGGGCCTCTATCTCTTCTTAAAGTTAATTTTAAAGTTGTTTTCTTCTGATTTATCTGTATTAGGATGTTTCTGGTTTGCTGATTTAGAAACGCTAGTTTCTGATGGGCTCATATTGCTTTTTATGTCATTGAATGTGCTCTTACCTTGCTGTCTGCCCACCTCTCCCCCCAGTCTCTTTAAATCTCTTTAAAGACTTTACCCTTTTTTTTAGAGCATTAACTTTATTTTATGACTCTCTATACATTTTTTTCTTCTCCCTTCCAAGCCTATGTACATTCATTCCACACTATGACCCATTTATAGTTTCTTTTTTCAACTGGAAATTCTTTATTGCATATCAGCAATTATTTCCTGACCAGGAGCACTTTTTGAAATGCTAAGTTTTTCTTAAATCTTAAGCTGTGCAATTATTATGATATATATGGTACTTCCTGCTCACTCAGCACAGTCCAGCATGGCAGAGTTACTCCATAAACATGGGAGATCTTTTCATTTTGTGATATCTTCATCAGTTTCTTTCTCCAGAGACTTTCATTTCTTGTCATACATATCTTTCACTTGTTTGGTTAGAGTTACCACAAAATATTTTATACAATTTGTGATTATTGTAAAGGGTGTTGTTTCTCTGATTTTATTCTCAGCCCATTTATCTTTTGTATATAAGAGGGATATTGTTTTTTTTTTTTGAGTTATTCTTGTAACTACAACATCACTGAAGGTGTTTGTCAGCTGTAGGAGTTCCCTGGTAGAATATTTTTTGGTCACTTGTGAATATTATATAATGTGAATAGCAAAAGTTTGACTTCTTTCTTTCCAATCTCCCTTTGCTGATTTATTGTTGATTTATAGCTAGATTTTTGAGTAATATATTGAATAAATATAGAGAGTGGATATTTTATCTGATATTAGTGGAATCACCTTGATTTTTCTCCATTTAAATTGGCTCATGACTTGCTGTATATTGCTTTTATTGTTTATATACACTCCTTGTACCCCTGAATTCTCCAAACCTTTATCATTAAGGGCTATTGAATTTAGATAAAGTCTGATTCAGTATCTAATGAGATAATCATGTGTTTTTTTTCTTTCAGTTTGTTTATATAGTGGATTACATTGACAGAATTTTGTGTGTTGAACCTTTGGGATGAAGTCTTCTTCATCATTGTGGATGATTTATTTTTTGATGTGTTCTTAGGTTCAGTTTGCCGATATTTCTTGGCATCAACTTTGGTAGGAGAAGGTACTTGGTAAGAGATGGAAGATAATAGGGGAGGATGATGAAGTAATTTGAACAAAGTACATTTTGTGCTACATCTCTGGAATTATAAGAGAAAAAAATCAACTTTAGTAAGGAAATGAATGCTGGTATGACATAGAGAAGCAGGAACCATCATGATCACTCGGAGAGACTGTAAACTTATGTAACAACCAGGGAAGCCAGTACACAGGCTTCTCAAATAGCTAAAAAGACATATCATGAGACCCAGTTTACCTGAACTGAATTATTATAGTTAAGCAAAATAAATTATTGTAAAACCCAGGAAAATCAGTAGAACTAAAAATATTATATTAAGGGACATAATTAAGGGAAATTGACAAATGCTACATCTTACTCCTCACTGATAAACTTATTTTTGAGATTTTTTAATTTTTGTTAATAAAGTTGAGAGAGTATCTTTACAGTCAAGAAAATAAGAGAGGAGCCACAGGACGTGGGGATTTGAATGAAGTCTTCTGGGGACAGTAAAACACAAACAATAAACCATCTGCTTTAAGGTAAGTTGGTAGGAAGAATGTATCCAGAGAGAGAGAGAGAGAGAAATGGAAGAAAAGAGGGTAACGGGATGAAATGTATATGTGTGTGTGTGTGTGTGTGTGTGTGTGTGTGTTTGTGTGTGTAATTATCATAACTATAGCTTAAAAGAAATATAGAAAATTGAATTGTGAGACAAATGGCAAGGTCAACCACTGTCAAATGAAAAAAATGTGTATAATAGTCTGATGTCTGATGTTGGTACTTACAATAGAATATTCAAGGTTACTGCTAGTATTGTTTTATTTTTTACTGGGTTTCAATACATTATCATGTGTGTAATATGCAGTGGTTATAAAAATAAAAATAACCCTATTGTTTATAATTATGTAATCACATTTCAGGAAATTTTATATAATCAATCAAGATTTGAAATAGGTTTTAATTGAGTAAAAAGGGAAACTACTACTTTGATAGCTAGTTTACAATATTAAACGATATAGATAGCTTTGATAAAAGAAATTCAAACTGAGGTCTTTGACATGTTGACCAATTCTGATACCAGAATCTCTAGTAATTTTAAGGAAAATACCATTATCAAGTGTGGGACAATTCCCTGCGTGTTAATTATGAAGGCCACAGAACATCTCAAGGCAAAGTTTTTGCATTTTTCTCTTGGATGCCTAACAGAAACACATGGTAAAACTCTATTACTGAAAGCAGTTCACTCTTGACCCATAACAGTGAGGCAACATACTGGAGTCAAGCTAGAATCTCTCTCCCCGCTGAGTAGACCTAGCCCTCATACTACCAGTAGGTGATATTGAGGCTATAGGGGGATATCACTTATTGATAGCCCTGACATCTGACGGGTACTCCTTCCCACTGATTCAGTAAGAGCATAATTCTTAGGGGCTAATCAATGGCAAACTGATTGAATTTCATACCTACTCCATGGAAAGACATGTATACCTGGTACTGTAAACATGACTAAAAGCACCTGACCATGACAGCCACAAATCTTGTGGTTTAGTATTCACTACTTATTATCATGCTAAATGGACATGTGGTTAGACTACTTTCCAAACAGATGTATTATTAGCCATAGTTTTCACCCTTGATTACAGAAGCTTCTTACTGTGAAGGACAATGATTAACACAGAGACTCATAACAGAGCTTTAGAATGTGAGAAAATGTGACAGGAATAATTGGAGGGGAAAAACAAAAGAGTGGAAATGCCGTAAATACTGTATTTATATATAAAAATTTCAAAAACCACATTTTTTAAATAAATGGTTAATGTGCTGAAAATAAGTAACTCTAGAGTCCTCAGTCCTGAAGGGGACAACTATTGCATTTGCTCCAAGGCCTAAGGGACATGATAGAAGTGTGAGCAGAAGAAATGTAAATGCCAGAGGAAGAAGAGGGGTTCTGTAGCATTCTCTGGTACTCAAGGGCTAGGGCTACTCATCAGAGAGAGAGGTTCTAGCTTGACTCCAGCCCTTTTTTTTCCTGTTTTGGATCAAGAGTGCAGTGTTCTTTGTGCAGCGTCCCCCACAGCTGTATGTCCATAATTGCAATGACTGTGTTAAATACAGCAGGTGTGAAAAAACATGAGATTAGGAAAGGGCTCCCTTTGACTGTAAGAAGAAAATCAGCAGGTGTATGGGAAGAGGATGAGAGGGGACGGTGGATGTTAGTTATGATCATTTGCAATGCATTTATGTATAAAAGAAAAATCAATAAATGAAAAATAGAAGTTGAATGCATACACATGGGATTTTTGTTTCAATAATATACAAAAACATGTCTTAGAAAAAGAAGAATGTATTAATCTTATGAAGAAAATAATTTGCAGATAACTCATGTTCTCGTTTGAGTTTGAATTCAAAAACAGTTTATTCTCTATTATCCATTAAAGACTTCACTATTTTAACAGCAACAACAACAACAACAATAATAATAACAGGCATTTTATCTATGCTTTATTGCTCTACCTAACAGTATGTAAAAAATTCACATTATCCCTGCAATATACAGTGCCAAATATTATGATGAAATTAAAAAGAGAGAATCTAGTGATAGAAAACACTTTAAGATTTTCAGAAAATAGTGGTTATTTTCTGAGTTTTCTCAATGCACCTAAAACTTCTTTATTTCTTAGGCTGTAAATAAAGGGGTTCAGTAGAGGAATGATAACAGTGTAGAATAATGAATACAGTTTACCTTGATAATTTTCTGTGTCTGATACAGATATCACATATATTACAAAGATGGTGCCATAGAACAAAGAGACAGACACCAGATGGGCACTGCAGGTGGAGAAGGCTTTGCTTCTGCCCTTCTTAGACTTTGTTTTCAGGATGGCAAAAAGCACATGGATATAAGAAACTATAATGCTCATAAAAGTACTCACTTCTACAAAAACAGCAAAAATGAAAAGGACCAAGGCATTAATAAATGGGTCAGTGCAAGAAATTGTATAGAGTGGTATGAGATCACAGAAGAAATGATCTATTACAGTGGAATTGCAAAACGTTAACCTAAACAATAATGCTACATGAATCGAGGCAAGTAGAAGTCCAATTAGATACGATACAGTTATGAACTGAACACAGAGTCTTTTGGACATTACAACTGCATAGTGCAGAGGGTTGCATATGGCTACATAGCGGTCATAGGCCATCACTACCAGTAGGAAACATTCCGCAGTCGCACTTGAACAAAAAAAATAAAATTGGGAAAAACACTCACCCAGTGATATCATGTCATTCTTATTTAAAAATTTCATAAGCATTTTTGGAGTCACAGCGGTTGAAGAACAGGCATCAGCAAAGGCTAAACTTCCAAGGAAAAGGTACATGGGAGTATGAAGATGGGGATCCTTCAAGACAAGAAAAATTAAGCCAAGATTGCCCACCATGGTGATGACATAGATGGAAAAGAACACCAGGAATAGAGGGACTTGTATCTCTGGACGATCTGTTATTCCTTGAAGAAAAAATTCAGCTAACTGGGTCCAGTTTCTTTCCATCACACCCGCTCAGACTGCTCACTGCAAGGAGGGGGGAGAGAGTTTTTTTTCAATGTAAGTAAGACCCAGTAGAATAAGATTGTATTGAGACTGCTTTTGTGTGCTTCAGGAATTCCACAGTCAATAGATAGGAATGTGTCTTGTTTCTGCTTTTTAATCATGCCAGAAACAAAATATTTTCTGAACAATTTTAATGTACAAACTTTCAGACCCACTTATCTGAAAGATAAATAATGAGTCCGATCACACTAATTTACCTTCTCATGCATATCTTAATCAGTTATAAAGTGTGTGACTTTGTGTGCGTGTGAGAGAGAGGTGGTATAAAGACATTAGAATGAAAAATATATAATTCTTTTTATACTAAAATGTCCTGGTGCTAATATTCAGGCAAGGTTAACCTCAAACTCAAGTCTACTTGCCCCTGTCTCCAGAGTGTTGGGATTAAAGGCACATGTCATCATTTCAGGCTTATAATAAAATGTCTTAAGGAGACATTTTCTCAATTTAAAAAGTTTTTTACAGTTTCCTACAAAATACTATATTTTATTATTAATAAATAATTATTATACAAAGTTATAGTTTATATAATGTCATTATTTTGTATTATGTGCTTTGAAAATACAACTAAGAAATATCACATTTTCTCCCTTTCCTAATCTTTCTTCTTCCTGATGATATCCTTTCTACTTTCATTTTATGTATACACATACATCTTTAAAATATTATATGGTAAAAGTATGTAAATGTGTTTTTGGTAGTACTTATGTGCATAATCCTTTTATATTTACATACTAAATGTCAAGTAATAAGATAGCAATTTGAAATCTTATTTCTGATTTTTTGGCTCCTTATACCATCATTTCTTTCTAGTAGACCTTTTTATATCCTTGCAACAAAATTATGGTAAAAAACACTGCATTCCTTTCAATTGCATGAGTGTGATTTTGAAAGTGAAGGCAGATTATATAACATTACAAAAGAAACAACAGTGAAAAGAAAGGCTAAATTTTTCAACAGCTATATATAATTTAAGCACTGAAAGAAATGCAATGAGATAGAGAGAAATGGAGGAGCTGGGAAATTGGCTTAGTGGTTATGAGCAGTAGCCACTATTCCAAAAGATCCTGGTTCAGTTCCCAGCAGCATCATAGTAGTTCACAGCCATATGTAAGTCTGGATCTAGAGGATCTGACATTCTCCTCAGGCATTGAGTTCAAGGGGCACATCATGGGATTCACAGATATCCAGTAGGCAAACACTCAAAGGCACAAAACAGTAAATTCAAGTTATTTTTAAGAAGAAAATTATTCCTTCCATAAGCTGCATCTCACCATGCATTTGAATACAGAGACTAGAAAAGTCACTAGGGATGTGGGCTGTGCTGTGGGCTGTGCTGCACACACGATGGAGAACCCATGCTCAGACTACTGCAGGAAGATGTGCACAGGTAGTGCACTATGTGACCCTGCACAGATGATCGTTGTGAATACCTAAACCTCTGATGTCTGCTCTTGGGAGATAGGGTGTCCACCTTCACAGTTCGTTACAATGTAGCCAAGAAAAAAAGAAAAAATAGAAAATCATATGACAAATTTCAGAAACAAATTGATTAATAGTGACTATATTCATAACAGACAAAGAAGAAAAAAACGAAGGTCAACATGTATCCATGAGTGCAATAAGCCGTGGGGTGAAGATTGATCCAATATAAACCAAGGAGGAGGGAAATGAAGACACCACCATCACATGGCATTTCTGTAATGATAAAATATGCAGAATCCTACACATAATGTGTTTGTGTATACACAACACTGCATTGGTAAACTAAAATAGGAACAGGCCAACTGTCAACAGCAGGCATGAATCTCTAAACAAAAGACAGTCAAGGGTTACTAAAAGATCAGACAAATAGGTGTGTTCCAATACATATTTTTTAATTTTTTACTCTACAATTTCATTATGTATTTAACTATAGACCCCAAGCTCATATGGGTGGTCTCCTGAAAGTATTTTTTTTCCAAGAATCATCACTACAAACCAAAAGCAAATGGAAAGCTGTTGGAATATAGAGTTAAATAAAAAGCATGGAGGGAAATGGGAGGCAGTGGGGGGAAAGAGACAGAAATCTTTAATAAAATAAATAAATAAAAGCATGGTGACTACGATTAACTTTAAAAAGTTAAAAATATGAGGAACATAAAAAGTTATCTAGGGACTTTGTTTCACTTAAATAGAAGACAGTATTCTGGGAAGTGTTATTCTAACTGAGAATAGATAAAAGAAATTGTAGTTTATAAGTTTGTAAAGACATTAATAGAAGCTGGTATGTTTGAAATAAATTAAAACATCTTATCTCCAAAACTTGTAAGGTTATAATTGTTATCTGCTAAAAATTTACTAATGTAACTGATGTTGCCGTGTGGTGGAATTGTCTTTCTTCATGCTTCCAGGAGTGCTATGTGAACCAAGAACTAGGAAAGGAATCAGGCAGACACTGTCTAGCTGTCATAATCCTCTGAGTGATTTAACTTGATTTCTAGGATATTGTTAAAATAAAATTCACTATAAAGTTAACAGAAATTTTGATATATTTGTTTTTTTTTTACATTATCCTTTTCTTTTTCTCTTTTTTTAAAAATGAGATCAGTTTATTACTTTTCTTCCGAATCAATGACCAAATAAGAAAAATTAGAATTTGTGATGAATATGCAAATAGATACTGAACTTTTGCCTCTACTGTCTCTTATTAATTGACTTCATAGATGAACTGCCTACATGTGGAAGAGGAAGCACTGAACACATGGGAA
>NC_022010.1:90527177-90528823 GCF_000317375.1 Microtus ochrogaster
CTACTAAGCATCTAATTTAGTATTAACACATTTTAGCTGCTGAATAGATATGACCTTCTTTTTGTTTCCAGCATGCTGGCTGCCACCTAATTAGATTCTATCACTGCACCTCCCATGGCATCACCACGCCCGGCGGTGACTTTCTTTTTCTCTTTTTATGACAGGGTTTCTATCTAGCTTTGGATCCTGTCATGTATCTTCACTGACCAGGCTGGCCTCAAACTCAGAGAGGTCTATCTGTATTTGTCTCACAAGTGCTGGGATTAAAGGCATGTGCCATCACTTTCTGGCTATCTTAATTAAGGAAATAGAATGCTAATTTTCAGAACATATGAGTCTCAACTCCACCTTTGACTTATTGTAATTCATTTAAAAATTTACGAAGTCTGGTTTATGGTTTTACCATAGCATACTAGGTTTCTATGATGCAATACCCCTCGGTAGTTTACGAAGCTAAACCCCTTACTGTTATTAATAAGAAGCACAGTGTAAAGTTTACCTATAAGGATTTCACAAAACCACAGATGGAGATCAAATCTTTAGTCCACAAACAAGTACCTGTGAGTCCATAGGGATTTAGCTCTTTCAGTTGGAACTGCTTTGTGTTCTATTTGTTAGATAAATCCCCTTAAATGATATTTCCATATATATTGTTAAATATACTGGGGAAGTCTTCATAGTTGATATGAACTTCATTTAACTTTTTAGAAATGAAAATAAGAAAAATTATCTCTCACCCACTGATATAAGAAAATAAATCCTCATGTAGAATCGTTTAAGTGAGGGAAGAAGGGTATCAAGAATTGCTTTTTCTGCATCAATTTTCCTTAACAAAAACAGTTGTGAGGGAATCATATTTATTTCTTTCTGCCTTCAGTCCTGTTTTTGAGATGAACACTGAAATTCCCTAAATGCTGGTTAAAACTCCCTGTAGGATAAATGCAATCTTCTGGGCATTTTTCACTAATTAGCAGATCAAAACTAGTAACAGTATTGTAGATATCCTTACATATGCTCCATTTCTTTCAAAAACTAAAGATATAGGTTAATTAATTATAAATCAAATGAAAAGTTTGGCCCATTCATATTTTCTAAATAATGTAACATAATAGCAATCTAAATTTACTTTTAAGCAATAATGATGTTGCATTCAAAAATATTTATTTTAAATATTTTTCCTTTTATTTTACATACCAACCACTGTTTACCTTCCCCACTCTCTTCTTCTTCCTACCCTCACCTCCTTACTCCATCCATTCCTCCTTTGTTCAGAAATGGCAGGTTTCACATGGGAATCAACAAAACATGACATATGAATTTGAGGCAATATCAAGTTCTACAGCCTTCACAAACTGGGCAATGCATTTCAATATGGGGAATAGATTTCTAAAAGTTGGCTCATGTACCAGGGACAGGTCTTACTCCCATTGCTAGCCCCCCCCAAAGACCGAGCTACACAACTGTAATTCATATGCAAAGGGCCTAGCTGTTGATCCAGACTCCATGAACTTTCTTTACCTTAGTCCAGTTGTCTTTGTGGGTTTCCCTTTTATGTTCTTGAATCCCTTTCCTCATAAGTCTCTTGTTCCTCCTTTCAACTTGAATTGTGAAGGTCAGTCCGGTACTTAACTATGGGTATCTGCATT
>NC_022010.1:90529728-90544913 GCF_000317375.1 Microtus ochrogaster
GTTGTCGTTGAATTGTTTGATGGCTGAGGAAGGAGCAACAGCTTCTAAAAGACATTTGATTATAAATATTGCTAGATTAATCCAACCAATATATTTTAGAAATTGCCTTGACATTAAAATTTAAGTCAAAAGATATGTTACTTTGCAGACGAGGTTTTTACTTTTTTTTTCCACAGGAAATGAGAGGCTGTGGATTCATTCTGGGTTAAAAATTTCAGATTTGATTAAGGAAGACCCTCCTGAAGAAATCTCCAATAGGAACAGATGGCCCAGATGATCCAACATTTCAAAGGACATCTGTTGGAGTTTCCTCTGACTTCTACATGGAGAACAGCCTCAAGATTACTGGCTGTGAAGATCAAGCCTTACAGAATATTTCATTCAGGACTTGACCATAACTCTAAATCTTCTTTAGGGTCCCTATAAGATTATCAGCACCCCAATCAGCAGGAAGTAGCCTAGAAAACTATGCCCACATCCTCCAAAATGGATTATGAATGTTTGTCTTTGTTTAGTGTACTGAGTACAAGTTGTTATGGATAATGGTCAGGAAAAAAGCTAAACAAAGGAGATTAAATTCAGAGTTTTTGTTTTTAAAAACAAAGTGGTGTTGTAATAGGAGCAGCGGGGCTGCATCCCCGGCACCTGGCCTTACACGGAAACTGTATTCTTTTAAACACTGCCTGGCTCCATTAGTTCCAACCTCTTATTGGCTAGCTCTGACATATTGACCTAACCCATTTCTAATAATCTGTGTAGCCCATGAGCTGGCTTACCAGGAATGATCTTAACCTGCGTCTGCCTGGAGTGGGAGAATCATGGCGACGCCTTCACTCAGCTTCTTTCTCCCAACATTCTGTTCTGTTTACTCCGCCTACCTAATTTTTTGTCCTATCAGAGGCCAAGCAGTTTCTTTATTACTTAACCAATGAAATTAACACAAGCCAGAAGACTCTCCCTCATCAAAGTGGGAAGTTCTGTGCAACAATGGTATTGTAGACTATAAAGATTTATCACTTTTACTGGTTTAATAAAATGCTGATTGTCTAGTAGTCAAGCAGAACGTATAGGTGGGGTCACCAGAACAGGAGAATTTTGGGAAGAGGAAAGGCTCAGTCTGCAGTCGTCACTCAGAAACAGAGGAAGCAAGATGAGAATGCCTCACTGATAAAAGGTACCAAGTCTCTGAGTTATGGGTTAATGTAAGATGTAAAGTTAGTTAATAAGAAGCCTGAGATAACAGGTCAAATAGTTTATAATTAACGTAGACCTCTGTGTGTTTTTTTGGAACTGAATGGCTGCGGGACCAGGCAGGACAGAAACATCAATCAACATACCATATTTTGTTTATTTATTCCACAGTTGAGGGGAACCTAGGTTGTTTCCAGTTTCTGGATACTGTGAATAATGCTGCTATGAATGGAATTGAGCAAGTGTCCTTCAAGTATGATTAAGCATTCTTTGGTTATATACCTAATATTGGTATAGCTGGGTCTTGAGGTAGATTGATTGCCAGTTTTCTGAAAAACCATCATACTGATTTCCAAAGTGGTCGTAGAAGTTTAAATTTATACCAACAGTTGAGGAGTGTTCTCCTTACTCCATATCTTCTCCAACATAGGCTGTCATTTGTGTTTTTGATCTTAGCCATTCTTACATGTGTAAGATTGTGTCTCAGAGTCATTTTATTTGCATTTCCCTGATATCTAAGGATGGTGAGCAATTCTTTAAGTTTCTAGGCCATTTGAGGTTCTTCTGTTGAGAATTTGCTGTTTAGACCTGTACCCAATTTTTTAATTTTTATTTTTTACTTATTTATTTATATTTCAACTTTTTTCTTGTTTTTATTGAGCTATAAATTTTGTCTGCTCCCCTCCTTTCATCTCTTCTTCACTTCTTTTCTTTCCAATGACCCTCACAATCTCAATTTCCTTAAAAGAAATGGCTTCCTATGTAGTTCCAGTATGTTTCTCTTAAGACTCTCTTTGTTGTCTAGATTCTCTGGTTGCGAATTATAGGCTGGTTTTTCAATGTTTTATGTATAAAAGCTACCTAGGAATGCATACATATTATATTTTAATGGGAGCTTTAAAAGGTTTTGCCTTTAAGACTCCTTTACAGGGTTCAATTAGGGATCCACAAACAACTAATCATTCCACACCAGGGAATGATTTCTTGGAGAAGAACATGGGAAACTGTCTGGGCCCTCTTATTAGTGGTGGGGAAGGCTTCAATACACCCAGACATTGTTTCCACCAAAACCAGGAGATATTTAACTCTTCTTACCATGTATATATGAGTAAAATCCAACTGCTAGTCAGTTCCTGGAAGGGAGCCCCTGGCCTGGTGGGTGGGAAAAGGGAAATTATAATATTTGGTCTTGGGATCTGACTTTTGACAGATTTTACAAGAGGCAGTGATATTTTTCAGAATTCTATGTCCTCAGGGGTGGGTTGGAGGTGAGCCTTAACAAAATGAAATAGAGCCTTGCTATTAGGATGAAAGAGCAGATGTAGGTAGGACAGAATTTGCTGGGTCTCAGTGGGTGTCTGCAATAAGGTGGACTGTATTGTATGAATCCCCTAAGATGATTGAGGTAGGTTTGGGCTCTGAAATGCTGCTGTTATAGCCTCTTGATCAGCCCAGTTATTTCCCTTGGAAATATGGAGTTGTCAGTCTGATGAGACTGACAGCAAATAATTCCAATAACCTTGGGGAAACAGGCGGCTTTTAACAGGTCCACAATGTAACCTGAGTTAGTTATGGATTCTCCTTTTGTCATAAGAAGTCCACACTCCTTTCAGATAGCTATGTGGGATAGGAGGATATGAAAAGCATATTTGGAGTCTTATAAACATTTAAAGATTTTTCCCTTTGCTAACTGAAAGGCACAAGAAGAGTTTATTGCTGAGAGGACCAAGAGAGAAACTTTAAAGTATAAGCTATTACTGCACAGAGTTAACCAAGAGAGTGAACTAGGAAAGAAGACCAAGAGAACAGGCTAAGAGAGACCTCACTGGCCCCCTGAGACACAGACATTGACAGTACAGAGTAGACCAAGAACAATTTCCAAATACCCAGGCAGCCACTGCAAGGATTGGACCAACACACAAAGGCACTGCTAGCATCAGTTGAAGAAAGATATGGGTAGACACCAATGCAAGAACTCATTCAACAACCTAAAAAGCAACATGGTAGCACCAGAACCCAGTGGTCATACAACAGGAAGACTTGATAATCCTAACCTAGAAGAAGTAGAGAAAAACAATTTTACATTTTATGAACATGATGGAGACATTTAAAGAAGAAATAAAACACTTCCTTAAAGAAATGGAAGAAAACATAAACAAAAATCTAAGAAATTAACAAATATCTCAAAGAAAGCCAAGAAAACAAAGAAAAAGCAATAAAACAGGTGAAATCTTCAAAGTCTTGAAGACTGAAAGAGAGGAAATAAAGAAAACAAAAACTGAGAAAATTTTGAATATGGAAAATCTGAGTAAATGAACAAGAACTACAGATGCAAGTATAACTAACAGAATAGAAGACATAGGAGAAAGAATCTCAGGTGTTAGAGATACCAAGAGGAGACAGATTCATTGGTCAAAGAAAACATTATATCCAAGAAATTCTTAACACAAAGCATCTGGGAAATCTGGGACACCATGAAAAGACCAAACCTAAGAATAACAGGAATAGAAGAAGGAGAAGAACCCCAGCTCAAAGGCACAGAAAATATATTCAACAAAATTATAGAAGAAAATTTCCCAACCTAATGAAGGATATCCCTATGAAAGTACAAGAAGCTTACAGAACATCAAATATTTAATAAAAAATCCAAAAAAACAAAACAAAAAACCCCTGCCATCATCATATAATAATCATAATACAAAACATACAAAATAAAGAAAGAATATTAATAACTGCAAAGGAAAAAGGTCAAGTAACATATGAAGGCAGACCTACCAGAATTACACACAACTTCTCAATGGAAATCATGAAAGCCAGAAGGTTCTATGAAGATGTGCTGCAGACATTAAGAGACCACAGATACAAGCCCAGACTACTACACTCATACTCATCAAAGCTTTCAATATCAATAAATGTAGAAAACAAGGTATTCCACGATAAAACCAGATTCAAACAATTCCTATCCACAAACTCAGCCATACAAAGAGTACTAGAATGAAAAATCTTGCCCAAGGAAGCTAACTGCACCCACCAAAACACAAGAAACAGATAACTCCCACCAGCAAAAATGAAAGAAGAGAATCACACAACCAGTAACACAGAAAAAATACAGAAATTTATTGTTGGAGAGGTTTCTGTCCTGCCTGGTTTCTGTCTTCCCAACAGGTCCCACAGCCATTTAGCCCCAAAGAAATCACACAGAGAACTATATTAATGATAAACTGATTGTCCCATTAGCCCTGGTTTCTTATTAACTCTTATAACTTATATTAACCCATTATTCTTAGCTATGTTAGCCACATGGCTTGGTCTCCGTACCTTTTTTAGTGGGGCAATCACATATTCCTTCTTCTGTGGTTGAGACAGGACTAAAAAGGGATGGGCTTCATCCTTCCCAGAATTCTCCTGTTCTCACTGACCCAGTTCTACTTCCTGTCTGGTTGTCCCACCTATACTTCCTGCCTGGCTACTGGTCAATCAGAGTTTATTTAAAACCTAATTGACAGAATATAGACAATTGTCCTGCACCAGAAATTAACAATCACTGGTCAATAATATCTCTTAATAACAATAAACTCAATTCACTTATTAAAAAGACTCAGGCTATGTTGGAGGGAGACTGCTTATTCTTCTCAGCTGCCTGGTTAGCTTAGACCTGAAATAATCACACAGAAAACATATCATTTAAGTTACTGCTTGGCCCATTAGCTCTAGTTTCTTATTGGATAACTCTTACATCTTAATTTATCCCATTTCTAGTAATCTGTATAACACCATGAGGTTGTGACTTACCAGCAAAGTTTCAGCACATCTGAATCTGTCAGTGGCTTCATTACATCTCTCTGACTTTGCCTTCTTCCTTCCAGAATTCAGTTCCATCTTCCTTGCTTACCTAAGTTCTGCTAAAAACACTGATAGAGGTCCAAATCAGTTTCTTTATTAATTAACCAATAAAAGCAACACACAGACAGAAGGACCTCCACACCAAGGCTAAGACAATGGATATGAAACAGGATCCATCCTTTTGCTATATACAAGAAAGACACCTCAACCTCACAGACAAACATTACCTCTGAGTAACGGTTGAGAAAAGATTTTCCCATCAAATGCACCTAAGAAACAAGTGGGTGTAGCTATCCTAATATCTAGCAAAATATATTTCTAAATAAAATCAATCAGAAGAAATGGAGAAGTACACTTTATACTCAAAACAAAAACAATCCATCAAGATGCAGTCTCAATCCTGAACATTTATGCCCCTAATACAAGTGTGCCCACATATGTAAAAGAAATATTACCAAAGCTTAAATAACACATCATACCTGACACACTAAAAGTAGGAGACTTCTACACTCCACTCTTGCCAATGGAAAGGTCAATTAGACATAGACTTAACAGAGAATTAAGAAAACAGAGGTCATGATTCAAATGAACATGACAGACATCAATAGAACATTCCACAAAAACACAAAAAAATACCTTCTTCTCAGCACCTTATAGGACATTCTCTAAAACTGACCACATACTCAGTAACAAAGCAAACCTCTAGAGATACAAAAAATTGGAGCAACCCCTGTATCTTATTGGATCACCATGAGTTAAAGTTAGAATTTAATGAGAACACTACTCTCAGAATGCCTACAAGCTTATGGAAAATGAACAGTGAACTACTGAGCCACCCCTGGGTCAAAGAAGAAATAAAAACAAGAAATTAAATACTTTCTAAAATTCAATGAAAATGAAGGCACAACATACCCAAACCTATGGGACACTATGTAAGCAGTGCTAAGAAGGAAGTTCATAACACTAAGTTTTTACATAAAGAAAGTGGATAAAACTCACACTAGTGACCTAACAGCCCACCTGAAGGATCTAGAACAAAAAGAAGCAAATGAACCCAGAAGGAGTAGAAGACAGAAATGATCAAACTGAGGGCTGAAATCAATGAAATAGAACCAAAAAAAATAATACAAAGAATCTATGAGAAAAAAGAGCTGATTCTTTAAGAAAATCAAAAGGAAGAGAGAAAACATACAAATTAACAAAATCAGAAATGAAAAAGGGGACACAGCAACAGACACTGAAGAAATCCAGAGAATCATTAGGTCATACTTCAAAAATCTGAATGCCAGCAAAATTGAAAAATGTAAAAGAAATGGACACGTTTTTAGATAAATACCATATACCAGAGTTAAATTAAGACCAGGTGAACAATTTAAACAAACCTATAAACTACAATAAAATAGAAACTGTCATCAAAAGCCTCCCAACCTAACAAAGCCCAGGGCTGGTTGGTTTTAGTGGAGAATTTTATCAGAACTTCCAAGAAGAGTGAATATCTATGCTCGTCAAAGTGGTCCACATAATAGAAATAAAAGGAACATGGTCAAACTCTTTTTTATGAGGCTACAGATACCCTAATACCGAAACCACACAAATACTGAACCAAGAAAGAGAATTACAGACCAATCTCACTCATGATCATAGATGCAAAATCACACAATAAATTCCTGGCAAACTGAATCCAAGAACACATAAAGAAAAATCATCCACTATGATCAAGTTGTCTTCATCCCAGAGATGCAGGGCTAGCTCAGCATATGAAATATAATTATAATCCATCATGTAAATAAACTAAAAGAAAAAAACATATGATCATATCATAAGATGCTAAAAAAGCATTCAAGAAAATCGAACATTCCTTCATTATAAAGATCTTGGAGAGATCAGGGACACAAGGAACATATCTAAACATAATAGAAGCAATACAGCACAAACCAACAGCCAACATCAAATTAAATACAGAGAAACTCAAAGCGATTCCACTAAAATCAGGAAGAAGACAAGTCTGTCCTCTCTTTCAATACCTATTCTATATAGTTCTCAAAGTTCTGGCTATAGCAATAAGACAAGAAAGGGAGAAGAAGGTGATTCAATATGGAAAGGAAGAAGTCAAATTTCTTATTTGCAGATGATATAATAATATATATAAGTGGTCCCCAAAACTCTATTAGGGAACTCCTACAGCTGATAAATACCTTCAGTAATGTGGCAGGATGCAAGATCAACTAAAAAATTCAGGAGATCTCCTATATACAAATAATAAAAAAGCTGAGAAAGAAATCAGAGCAACATCACCTTTTACAATAGTCTAAGTAACATAAAATAACTTGTGGTAACACTAACCAAAGTAGTGAAAGACCCATTTGACAATAACTTTAAGTCTTAGAAGAAACAAATTGAAGAAGACATCAGAGAATGGAAAAATATCGATCCCATGCACTTAGATAGGTAGAATAAACATAATAAAAATGAAAATCCTACCAAAAGCAATCTATAGATTCAACACAATTCCTATTATAATCCCAACATAATTCTTCACAGAACTTGAAAGAACAATGCTCAACTTCATATGGAAAAACAAAAAAACCCAGAATAACCAAAGCAATTCTGTACAATAAAGGAACTTCTGGAGGCATCACCAGCCCTGATATCAAGCAGTATTACAGAGTTACAGTAATAAAAACAGCTTGGTATTGACATAAAAAGAGAGAGGTTGACAAATGGAATTAAATAAAAGACCTAGATATTAATCCATACACCTATGAACACCCGATTTTTGACAAAGAAGCTAAAGTTATATAAGGTAACAAAGAAAGCATCTTCAACAAATCATGCTGGCATAAATGGATGTCAAGATATAGAAGAATGCACATAGAGCCATATCTATGCCCATGCACAAAATTTAAATCCAAATGGATTAAATACCTCAATATAAATCTGACCATACTCAACCTGATAGGAGAGAAAGTAGGAAGTAGCCTTTAATGCATGGGCACAGGAGACCACTTCCTAAATATAATACCAGTTCACAGACACTGAGAGCAACAATAAATAAATGGGACCCCCTTAAACTGAGAAGCTTCTGTAAAGAAAAGGACACAATCAATAAGATATAAAGGCAGCTTGCTGAATAGGAATATAACTTAACCAACCCCATATCAGACAAAAAACTGATCTCTAAAATATATAAAGAACTAAAAAATTAGACATAAAATTCTAAATAACTCAATTATAAGACGGAGTACAGAACTAAATAAAGAATTCTCTACAGAAGTATCTCAATTGGCCAAAAGGCACTTAAGGAAATGTTCAATATCCTTAGATATCAGAGAAATGGAAATAAAAAAAAAACCTCTGAGATTCCATCTTACACCTGTCAGAATGGCTAAGATCCAAATACTGGAGAGGATGTAGAGTAAGGGGAACACTCATCCATTGCTGGTAGAAATGCAAACTCATACAATCACTTTTATTGTACAATCTTGTACAATTAGTATGGCAGTTTCTCATAAAATTCAGAATCGACTTATCTCAGGATCCAGCAATACCAGACTTGGCCATATACCCAAAAGGTGGTCAATTATACTACAAAGACATTTATTCAACTATGTTCATAACAGTATTATTTAGCAATAGCCAGAACCTGGAAACAACCTAGATGCCCCTGAACTGAAGGATTGATAAAGAAAATGTGGTACATTTACACATTAGCATACTACTCAGTGGTAAAAATCAATGACAACTTGAATTGTGTATGCAAATAGATGGAACTAAAAAGCACTATGCTGAGTAAGGTAACCCAGACCCCAAAAGATGAATATGGTATATACTTACTCATAAGTGGGTGCTAGCTATAAACAAAAGATATTGAGCCTATAGTTCATGATCCTATAGAAGCTAAGTAAGGTGAACCCTAAGAAAAACATAGAGATTCACCTGGAAGGTCAAAATAGACAAGATAACTTGACAAAATTGGGAATAAGTGCATGGGGTCAGAAGGGAGGGTTGTAGGGGAAAAGTGGAGTAGAAGGGGGCCGGGGAGGAGAAGTTGAGGGAATGGGATAGTTGATATGGAGGAACGACAGAGATAAGAGCAAGAAAAGAGATATCTTGATTGAGTGAGCCATTATGGGGTTAACAAGAAACCTAGCTCTAGAAAAATTCCCAGGAATTTACAGGGACCACCACAGCTAATACCCTAAGCAATAGAGGAGATGGTGCCCAAACTGGCCTTGCTCTGTAATCGGACTGATGACTATCTTAAATATCACCATAGAACCTTCACACAACAACTGATGGAAAAGGAGGCAGACATCTGCAGTGGAGAACTGGGCTGAGCTCCGAAAATTCAGATGAAGGGTGGGAGGAGTGAGAATATCAGCAAGGAGGTAAAGACCATAATGAGGACAACCAATGAATCAGTTTACCTGAGCTAATGGGATCTCACCAAGTACAATACAGCTGCACAGGGAAGGAATTAGCATAGGACCAAACAAGACACCCTGAGAGGTAGGTGACAGTTGTGTGGCTTGGGAAGACTGCAGGGCCACTGGCAGTGGCACCAGGGTTTTTGTTTTCTTATAAAATAAAATAAAAAATTTAAGGTATAATCTAAAATAAATCATAATAGTCATCTATAACAGTAAAACTGATAGTCATGTTAGGTGTATATTCAAAACCATGCACAGATATATTTAGATAGATAAATAGTCTTAAAACACTTGAAATACTTACAGAATATGGCATTTAATATCCTTAACAACCTAGACTTTTTATGACAGGGAGACACATCTTATCCTGGTAGCTTTAATTTACTTCAAAGGCAGATGATGAGTATTGAAGAACCTCTGTATGAGATTGCTTTCTTTACAGCAAAACTATCCATTTGAACAAAAATATGCTCTTGCCTCAATTGCTGCCAATATATTGCCCAACCTGGATCAGTAGTATGCAAGAAAGACGAGTGATGAACTTTGCCAAAACAATACAATCCTTTAGAATTTTCTGCTAAACAAGAAAGTCTGTCAGATATGCTAGGCCTGTAAGACAGAGTTGAATGCCTCCACAAAACAGAGGAACTGTGGGCGACCATCCAAGAACTCTGATGTTTCTTTTCATTAGGTAACATTTCATCTTTCTGGGGTCTTTAATTCAGTTATAGAATAAATAGTTAAACTTACAGTTTTTCTTAGTTAAGTAATAAAGCATATTAGGTTTATGACTTTGAACTCACAAAAATAGGATAGATTATCAAATATTTACTCTGATTTTGCCAAGCACAAATGTATTGGATATTGAGACTGTTAGTCTTAGTTGATAACTGTTTTTTTTTATATAATTTTACTATGTTAAATTTAAAACCTTTCATTTTAATTAGAAGAAAAGGGGTAAATGTTGTGGAACAATTTTTGTACACTATAAATATGTATTGTTCTTAAATTTAATAAAAGTTGATTGGCTCGTAGCCAGGCAGGATAACCAAACTAAAAATGCTGGAATGGGAAAGGCAGCATCAGAGAACCGGCCAACCAGATGCAGAATGAATTGGACACGCAAAATGGGATAGAAATAAAAGCCATAAACATAACATATATTAATAGAAATGGCTTGAGCTGTAAGAACTAGTAAGTAACAAGCATGAGCTATCCTCCATGCGTTTGCAATTAATATTAAGTTTCTGAATGTTTATTTGGGACAGGGAGTTCTTGACAGGGAAACCCTGGCAACAGAAAGGCACAGGATGTATTTGGGGTTTAGGGAATGGAAGTTGGGGCAGCTGGGAGTCCAGTCACTTACTGATCTTCCTACTGATGTGGTTGTACCTGTCTTTGTTTATGTTTTAATGGCTGACCACTTGGCAATAGGCAATCAATTGTTTTGTCTTTCCGTGGGGAAGAACACATCACCTGCTCTCAGCTCTCCTCAGTTGCCTATACTTTTAAAAATATGGCTGTGGTCTCAGTTTTTTTGTGTCTTGCTTGGCATGCTAATTTGTGTCCTTCTTACTCAGCACACATTAGACTGACAATTTTGGTGGAAATATATGGATATTGCTTCTGATATTACTAGGATACATAATCTCACAGCAAACTTCCTGATCTTGTTCTTAGAAAATATCTGCCCTTTATCCTGTAATATTTCCTGAGACTTAGGTCAGAAATGTTTTCAAAATTTTTATAATGAGGAACAATAAGCCCATGTATTTTCAAGTTAAGAGACTTAAAACATGTCATTTATTTTGTTATGAAAGTTTATGTACATTTAAATGATTTTTTTCTCAGTATATACTTATACTATATACTCAAATGGAAAGACATGAAATGGTAGAGAGATCTATGCATTAAAATGCTAATCCTTGTGACTGAAGCAGTTTCTTCTCTGTATGTTTTTATATATTTTCCTTGGCTTAAACATTTTCTGACATTTTATTACAGTAAGCCACAGTAAATTTGCTGATTTTATGTGAGAGAAAAGCATTCATACTGAAAATACTATATGGTTCAAAAAATTTATTTACAGTGGAAGAAGGTATGAAAGAATTAAGTTCACCGTTGATTGAATCTAAATTAGTAAATGTTGGTTTAAAATGAAAATGATATGATAACACTTGAGAATTGTCATAAAGATGAGTAAAATCAATACTAATATATATGTGCTAATAAAACATTTTCCTAAACATTATGGTATTATTATTAATTGAAGATAAATGAAATTGGTAAGCCAATTGCATCCAAAATATCTAAAGAATGTCAGAAGAGCAAACACATTTATTTATAACTGACCTTTAATATTTGGGATTTAGAGAGCAAGCAAACCTCTGTATGACCAGTTACAATATATTTGTTAGGAATAATTAGCTGAGTAATAAACAATGCCCAGCAGATTGACTTAATCCTACTGGGAATTTTTGGTAGCAGTGAGGGAGTTTTAGTATTGGAGATGATAAGAAATAAATATCCCTTACAAACTGCTTTTGTTAAAGGAAATTTACCCGAGAAGGACAGTTGTAACTGACATTCTTGCTGCTGAAGCTAGAGTATTTTCTTGGAGATATAAGCTTCTTGGCATCTATGCCTGCAGCTATTCTCATGGGAATTTGGTGAGAAAATTTATTTTATTGTCATCTTTAAGAGTTCAAACATTTCATTACTAAAAATTTCTCATAACGTGTCAATACTTATGTGAAAAGCATCATGTAGAAATGTTTTATGGCAATAAATTTTTACTAAATATGACACAAAACAGTCCTGAAAAGCTAAATTAAATATTTTGTTATTTTGTTCACTTTCTCTAAATCCATGTTGACTCACAGGTATGGTTTGTACTCAATCAGGTTACTTTATAAGAGTCCATGTGGTAGATTTTTATGCTTTGATTCTTATTAAGTAAAATTATCTTTTATGACTTTTACTTTTGAATTTTCCATAGTCAAAATGAATTATAGTTAATGGAATCACAAGACTGTGTGACAATTAATGGCATTAATTAATGACCTGCTTCCTCACCTGGTCATTCGAATCCTTGGGAATACTGGGAATATGAAGAAAGAAAGAGTCCCCTACAACAACAGCATCTGTTTCATGCTAAATGCTTGGAAAATATAAAGCAAAGATTATCTTATGCTTTTTGGTATTTAACAGTGGAGCATTAACTAAATTTCACAAACATACTTGCTTCTATGTCATTGTATTTCAGCATCCAATAAAACATCATGCAAAATTTCTCCTTAATATTCACAGTAAATATGGAGGTGAATGAATTCCACAGAATAGTATTTTTATTTAGTTGGAACAACTGGCAAAATGTTCCCTGTGAAACTTTCTGTACAGTATTTCAGTTCTACATAGTTTTATTATTTCAAGATGATTTCCTGTCTATACCTTTAAAAAGATCTCCTTTCAACTCCTTTAAAAAGTAAAGCAGATGATTTGAGAAAAAAGCAGTTTCTCCAAAGCACAGATTTGGGGATGGAGCCGCTAGCTAATTCTATATGCCTACTAAGATTCAAAGAAGTAAAAGTCCATGGTGGTAGGAAACCCACTGGTCCAGACTTGTCTTAATACTGGTCCAGACTTGTCTTAATAATCCGTGGCTATTCTATTCATTGGATGTTTAGACCCCGGAATTTGATATTTCTAGTGATCAGCTCCAATTTCAGATCAACAATGCAGTGATGCAAACATACCAACCACCTTGAGCCCAGAATGTGAATATTATCTTTACTGAAACCTGGTAATATGGTCCCAATTTGAATGCTCACCCTGCTGTATTTTAGGATCTGGCACCACTGTACTGACTGATTAGACTCATGGGTACATGTGACTTGCATGTTATTTCTGTGGTCATTGTAACTCAGGTAATTTCATCTTTTACCTTATTGATTCTTTTGTGTATAAAACATAATTTTATCACTTATGCTGAATGCAGATATTGGAGATACTTGCCATCCATTCTATGGCAATGTGTTATTTTATCACTTATGCTGAATGCAGATATTGGAGATACTTGCCATCCATTCTATGGCAATGTGTTCTGTGATGTTAAGCAGCATTTTTAGTTTCACAATCTCTCTCAAAGAAATCACAGGGTCAGGAAACATTGCAACATTGTTAAAATCTCTTTAAAATTATGGAGAACTGAAATATTAAAAGACATTCTTAATTAAGGGGACAGATTTTAACATAGGCATGTTTATATTTCATTTACGATATCTATTATCAATATGTAAACAAGTTGTATATACTTGATTGTATGTGGAATTTAATTTAAAATGAAAGTGATTTTAACATTGTGGATTAAGATATAAGTAACAGGTTCTTTGTTGCAATCTAAAAAAATAGTATTTTAATTCTGTTGTGTTTAATCCTATGAGGAAATAATGAAAGCTTATTTACATATATTTTGCCAGAACAAAACCCGCAGAAATTTTTATTTAATATTTTTGGTTGTTCTTATAAATATACATTCAGATAGCATATATGAAAAGCATAAAAGGGCAGAAATATTTTAAATTACCAACTTACTATTTGACCTGTTTATGTCTTAGAATGATAGCTACACAAATATAGCACCTACCAAAAGCACAGCTCATTTTCATCCTATATAAGTATACTTGAATAATATATATATGAAAAGGGAGTAGAATGATACTATTTGAAAGGTAAAGGGAAAAATCAGAAGAGAGAGAGAAAAGTGGAGAGTGTCACCATGTACAGAATCCATTGTAACAATGAGGATGTCATTATGTAAAACAAGACTTCATACAATGAGACTTTCAATTTGAGCTTGTTTTAAAGCATTTTATATTTTGGTTGTGAACCTAGCCTTTAACGATTGAGCCATTGCTTCAGCCCTTAAAATATTTTAGTATAAAGAATATTTTGAATTTTTATCATTCTAATTATTGTATAAAATTTATATATTACAAATGTATTTAAATTAAAGATAATCTTAATATACATTAAATTATACATAATTTATAATGTTTTAAGATATTGTGCATAATATCAGGGAAATCAATGTCTATGGCCTTTTCTGATAATTGCATGCTTGTAGATCAATACTGTGCAGGAAATTATTTTGATTTCAGGAAGTCTTCAAAAGCAGAAAGAGTACACCATTTTCCTGTTTATTAAGGAGATTTTGCTATGTACAATTGAATTCTTATTGAATCTTGGTCATATTTTCTTTCTTTCATCTCTCCTTGCAGTGAGCAGCCTGAGCGGGTGTGATGAAAGGAAACAGGACCCTGCTGACTGAGTTTGTCCTCAGAGGAATAACAGATCGTCCAGAGCTGCAAGTCCCCCTGTTCCTGGTGTTTTTCTTTACCTATCTTACCACCATGGTGGGCAACCTTGGCTTAATTTTTCTCATCTGGAAGGACCCCCATCTTCACACTCCTATGTACATTTTCCTTGGACATTTAGCCTTTGCTGATGGTTGTATTTCAACCACAGTGACTCCAAAAATGCTTATGACATTTTTGTATAAAAATGTCATGATATCTCTGGGTGAGTGTTTTGCCCAGTATTACTTTTTTTGTATCAGTGCAACTACCGAAATTTTTCTCCTTGTAGCAATGGCCTATGACCGCTATGTAGCCATATGCAACCCTCTGCACTATGCAGTTGTGATGTCCAAAAGACTCTGCA
>NC_022010.1:90545213-90548841 GCF_000317375.1 Microtus ochrogaster
ATGAAGTCTAAGAGTGGCAGAAAGAAAGCCTTCTTCACCTGCAGTGCGCACCTGCTCTCTGTCTCTTTGTTCTATGGCACTCTCCTCTTCATGTACGTGAGCCATGGGTCTGGACCAAGTAAAACACAAGACAAAATGTATTCACTGTTCTACACGGTAGTAATTCCTCTGCTAAACCCCTTCATTTATAGTTTAAGAAACAAGGAAGTTTTAGGTGCTCTGAAAAAAGTTGTAAAATGATAATCAAAAAATTAAAAGTTGGTTTTACTACTTATTCCTTTTTTGCAATGCACTATAAAATTTGATCTTTGTGTGGTACATAATTGAAATATTATATATTATTACATAAAATATAAAATATAGACTGTTAAAGGATGTCTTAGTAATATGATTGTAAAATAAGTAGGAAGGACTAAAAGTTAATCCTTGTTATTTGTGGTTTTGAAAGTCATATTCACTGTAAAATCTATTACAATGATTTCTTCTTTAGATTGACAAGCTCTGTCAAAAAAGTTGTCAATAAAAACTGATAAGTTTTATATTAAATATTTTGAAGTCATTTTTTAAACTGATAGCACACATAGCCTTTGCAAATGATTCGTTTAAAACATATTTTCCACTTTTAAATGATTCTTGAATAATGTACATTCAAATCATTTAGCTATCTATAATTATATATTACCAGTATGTAAGTAAATATTATTTATGCAATTTGTGACAATGAATAATACCAAACCACTTAACTTGAGTATTTCTTGAGTTTAAGAGTAATCTAAAAGACATAAATATTCACGTTACATTCACTTAAAGTTCTCAAAGTATTAAAAATGAAAATGAGAATTTTTTATGGAGCATATAAGACAATTTTAAATTCTAACAATTTGTCTATCTTTTGGTTTGGCTTTGTTTATCTTTTGATTTCACTTATTTTTTGGCTCTGCATCAGACATCTGGTTGCATCAACTGAATAAAATTTCCAAATGACTGTTATTAGGAGAAATTCTTGCCAGGACGTTTTATAATTTTTCTGGTGTTGAAATAAGATAAGAAGAAGAAAAACAAGTTGAACAGTGTCAGTTTAAACACCACAACACAGAATATATAAAATCATTACTATACCATTTACACAGATTTTTGAAGGAAAAACCAGAAACACTGTTATATAGTGAATGAGAAAATTCCCCAGAGTCTCTCACATTGGGCATTTACTTTCCATCTGGTGTCACTGTTTGGGAAGGCTATGTAATTTTTTGGAGGTGCCCACCCATCAACAAATCCAATGAGAGAAAATACAAATAGGTATGAAACCAGAGAGCCTAATCTCAAAGAAGAATTATTATTATTATTTTTGATCCTGGCAAGCACCAGCCTAGCAGAATGCTTCCTCAGAATCTAAGAAACTAAAATAATTGTGGTGCGAGTGTACAAAATGCATCTAATGCTGGCTGCTGGACTTGCCAACACTGCCCTTGTGGTACTAACTTTGCAAGATTGAGGAGGTTCATAGCAAGCATCTCTGTCAAGACAACATGTGTCTGGTTCAGAATCCATGCAAGGAGGTTCTGAGAGTACTTTGTGGAAAGTTATGAAGGCAAAGCAGTGGAGATCCCGGTGAGTAGGAGGTGCAAGAACTATGGGATATCTGCTGAGGACAGCTGTACACATTGGTTCAAGTTGGCACAGCACAGTGGTTGTATGTGCCACGGGCAGCGGAGTTGCAGAGATGAGGCTTTCAAGCCCTTTGTTGCTGAGATGATTCCTTTTCATGTCATGGGCTGGAATGGAGCTGCAGCATTTGATGTTAGTCTTCCAGAATACTGTTCTTACTTTGGTTCAGTGTGTCCTCTATGTTTGTTTTCTTTTTGTTGGAATGGAAATGATTGCTCTGTGTCACTGCACGATAGAAGTAGAAAACTTAAAAAAAATTATTTACTGGGGCAGTATCACCATTTAGAGGCGACCTTGTGTCTGTCATTATTTAGTGAATCTACTTTGAAACTTTTGACTTTTGACTGGTACTGAGACTGATTAAGACAATGAGGCTTTAAAAGTTATACTGATTTTTTTATGCATGAGATGGGGGCCATTAGCAAATGCAACCATGGCTGGGATTCTTCTGTTTGAATGGGAAACATTCACTCTGGGGTCCTCGGTTTAAATGTTTGGTCCAGTTGTTATTTGGAACGGTCATGGAACTTTAGGATGTGCAGGCTTTGCTGGAAGAAGTGTCCACTAGCAATAGGCGTTGGAGGCTTTCTAGCCTGGCGCTACTCTCTGTTGCTGTTTCCTTATTCCAGGAGCAATGTGCCAGCTGTTTCAAATTACTATTGCATTGACATTCCTGCCATAAAGGAGTGTATCATTATGGAACTATGAACCCAAAACTGTGCTTTCTCTCTGAATTTTATGGTTTAGGGTACTCTATTATACAACAGGAATGTAACTTAGGGACTTTCATGGAAAAGAGTGACTCTTGAAAATTAATGACTCAGATGTAACCTTGTAAATGGTAATTTGTAAACACGGAAGATTCCATAGTGTTAGCCGATCAGATCTCAAAGTGGTATTGAGTAAGGATGGAAACATGTGAAACTTAATGTTACTGTCTGAGGCATTCAGCTAAGAAATGCTATAATTATCATTTAAAAAATGAGGATAATCTCCTTACAACAGAGTAGCCTGGCTGGTATTTACTCCATAAATGACTGTCTGTCCTTTTTCTCCATGTCAACTTAAAGGTGGAGTGAAAGTTGTTTTGTATAGAGTTAAATTAAATTTCCAGTGAATAGCACATATCTCATATTTTATTCCCCAAAAAGGGGCCTTGCAAAAGAAACAGGCAGCATTATTTATGAATATGTAAAGTAAACACTAATATAGGAGGATGCTGCTTGTTTGTCCCGGCTGCCCAAAACCAAAATAACTACACAAAACTATATTAATTAAAACACTGCTTGGCCCATTCGTTCTAGCTTTTTATTGACTAACTCTTACATTTTAACTTAACTCATTTCTATTAATCTGTTTATCAGCATGAGGATGTGGCCTACAAGCAAAGTTCCAGCATGTCTATCTCTGGCAGCAACTCCATGGTGTCTCTCTTGACTCTACCCTTCTTTCTCTCAGCATTCTGTTTAGTTTTCCTTGCCTAGTCCTTTTCTTCCCTGCCATAGGCTCAAAACAGTTCTTTATTCATTTACCTATAAAAGCAGTACATAGACAGAAAGACCTCCCACATCATTTCCCCTTTTCTGTTTAAAGAAAAAGGAAGGCTTTAACTTTAACAGTAAAATTACATATAAAAAACAGGTATCAAATAAGAATTACAATATTTATATATACTTTATCTTTTATCCTAGCTAAGGAAAACTGTAACTATAATTATTAATTTTTCAAATCGATCAAAGACTCCAGAAGGATATAATATTACCTAACTAAACAGGAAGTACATTATAAGCAGCTTCCAAAACTGTAGAAATGACAGAGACATCTCCCTACCTAGGCAATCACCCAAAGTTCTTCTGTACCATTGGGGTATCAATATTTAGCTTACATTTTAAAAGTCCATAGTATCTGGCAGACTTTTCCATGAAGCAGAAAATTTTAAAGACAGTTATGTTTATATTGG
>NC_022010.1:90557132-90564373 GCF_000317375.1 Microtus ochrogaster
GGGATGAGTAGAACACAGGACACCCTGCCACAAAAGCTGAAGGTGCATGTGCTCCCTTTGGGGGGGGGGTTGAAGCCTGCCAGATGGAACTCCTCAGTACCTAAACAGGGCCGCCTGGTAGCCCGATGATCCGGGGACAAAAGGAAGAAACCGTGCCGGCGGGACGAGATCCAGGAGTGCACAGGCACCCCTGGAGCACAAGCTGAAGGTGCCCGGGCTCCCTTTCAGGGGGTCCTTGAGGCCTGCCCGGCACTCACCGCTCTGGGTGGGTCGCCTTAGTGTAGGAGCAGAAAACTGTTCCTGAGCAGAGGACCTAGCAGAAAACGCAGGCTTGTGGGGGGTTGGGGGTCGTGTGTAAGAAAGACAGCCCTGCAGAAGGAGCTGGGGGGGGGCCTGTGCTCTCTTCCGGGACAGTTCGCCCCTGGAAAGCACACACTCATCCGTCCAGATGGAACTCCTCAGTACCTAAACAGGGCCCTAGACTATACTTCTTTATATAGAGCTGAGGTCTCATGGGTTTTTGTGGATCTTGTTTTGCATTTTCATTGGTGTTATTCTTACTCAACACAAATTTTCCAGCAACGTTGGTGAGAATTTTTGGATGTTTCTTCTGATATTCCTAGAAGACATACCTCACAGCAAATGTTCTGATACTCCAGCCCTACAAAATATCTACCTTTCTCCTACAATGTTTCCTGAGGTTTAGGTATGGGAATGCATTCATAAAGCTTCTATTATGAGGAAAAATAAGCCCACATGGTATAGGGTAATGGTTTGCATTCTGTCAATTATATTTTAAATAAATGCTGATCTGGTCAGAAGCCAGGCAGAAAGTATAGGTGGGACAACCATACAGGAAGTAGAAATGGGTCAATGAGAACAGGAGTATTCTGGGAGGAGGAAGCCCATTCTTTTGCAGTCCTACCCAGACACAGAAGAAGGAAGATGTGACTACCACACTGATAAAGGTACCGAGCCATGTGGCTAATATATAAAAGAATAATGGGTTAATGTAAGTTATAAGAGTTAATAAGAAACCTGAGTTAATGGGCCAATCAGCTTATGATTAATGTAGACTACTGTGTTATTTCTTTGGGACTTAATGATTGCGGGAACTGGGCAGGACAGCAACCCTAACAACACCAATAAATTTTCAAGTTAGGAGATTAGAAAATATATCATTTATTTTTAAGGAAAGTATAAGAATATTCACATCATTTAAATTTTGACAGTATATATGAATACCATATATACAACTGGAAACATATGGATGCATAGGAGGGAGATGAATGCATGAAAACGCTATCAGCATTCACCAGTAATCAATGTGTTTGAAGAAATTTGTTCTCATGTCTTATGTATTTTCATTGCTTTAACCATTATTCTGATATTTGATTTCAGTAAGCCACTTTAAATTTGTTGATTTTATATTTGGGTAAAGCATTCATAAAAAGTATTTGTTCAACTATGTTCATAGCAGCATTATTTGTAATAGCCAGAACCTGGAAACAACCTAGATGCCCTTCAATGGAAGAATGGACGAAGAAAGGTGGCATATATACATATTAGAGTACTACTCAGCGGTAAAAAACAATGACATCTTGAATTTTGCATACAAATGGATGGAAATATAAAACACTATCCTGAGTGAGGTAAGCCAGACCCAAAAAGAGGAACATGGGATGTACTCACTCATAACTGGTTTCTAGCCATAAAAAAGGACATTGAGCCTATAATTCGTAGTCCTAGAGAAGCTAAATAAGAAGGTGAACCCAAAGAAAAACATATAGTTATCCTCCTGATATTGGAAGTAGACAAGATTGCTGGGCAAAAAATTGGGAACTGGGGGGTGGGGTGGAATGGGGGAAAGGGGAGAAGGGGAGAGAGGACTGGGACTGAAAATATCATGTTTAAATAAGATTTATTCTTATTTGAAGAAGGATGTGAAACAATATAGTTTATATTTATTGAATCTGAAATATTAAATTTTGTTTTACTATGCAAATTCTAGGAGAACACTTGCAAATTGACATAATGGTTATTAATATCTATATTAAAATATAATGTATATACTTAGGAAAACAAAAACTTTTCCTAAGCATAATATTATTATCGATTGAAGAGTTAGTAAGATGGTAAGTAAATAGCTTCTAAAATATCTAAAGAATGTGAGTGGAACTAATAAACTTATTTATAACTGACCTTTAACAATTGTGTTTTAGAAAGCTAGAAATCCTATGTAAGACTAACTACAATAGGTTTGTTAGTCATAATTATCTGAGTAATGATCAATGCCCAGCAGATTGATTTTATTCTATAGGGAGTTTTTCATAGCATTCAGGGAGTTTTACTATTGGATTTAAAAATAGTATTGAAGGTAATAAGAAATAACTATTCTTTAGAGTTTGTTTTTTTTAAAGAAAATTAACCTGAGAAGAACAACTGTTACTGATAGTCTTGTTGCTGAGGCCTAGTATCTTCATGGAGAAAAATGCTTCATTACATCTATGTTTGTAGCTATTTTCAGAAGAATTTGGTGAGAAAAATAATTTTATTTTCAACTTTAATGGTCCAATCCCTTTACTGGAAAAAGTTTATTATAATGTGTGAATATTTGCATAAAATTATCATGTGGCAGTATCTTTTAAGGAAATTTTCTAACAAATGTGACATACAATAGTCCTGGAAGGCTAAAGGAAATACTTTTTTTTTACATTTTCTCAATCCCTACTGACACATATTTGTGATTTTATACTTCCAAGATTTGTGCTCAGTCATGTGATTTTATAAAATTCTATGTGGCCAACTGTTCTGATTTGATTCTTTATAAGTAAAATTACCCTTTCTGATTTTACTTTTGTAATTGCCATAGTCAAGATAAATTCTGTTTCTTGGAGTCAGAGGATTATATGGCTTTTAATGGCCTCTATGTCTTCTTCCTCACCTGGCCATTGGATTTCTTGAGAATCTGGGGAACATGAAGAAAGGAAGGGTCCTCCACAGCAATTGCATTTTATGTATGTTAAATTCTTGGAAAACATAAAACAAAGATCACTTTATGTTTTTTTTTGAGATTTGACAGTGGAATATTTAATAAATTTTACAAACATACCTGCTTTTATACTATTGTGTTTCAGCATCCAATAAAGTCCATGCAAATTTTCTCTTTCAAAATTTTCAGAAAAATATATAGGTGAGTAAATTTCACAGAACAGTTTATATGTCTATTTGGAACAAAATGTCCCCTGTGCAAATTTCCGAATAATATTTCAGGTCTACATATTTTCATTGCCTGAAGATTATTTCTTGCCTTTTTCTCTAAGAAGATATCCTTTACTACTTCTTTGGAAATAATGCAGATGATTGGAGAAAAATAGTCTATTCAAATTACATATTCTGGACTGGAAGTGTTATATGATTCATATTGACTACTAATATTCGAAATATTAAAGTTTAGGTTGGTAGGAAATCCCTTATGTTGGACTTGTCTTAATACTTCATGGCTATTCTTTTCAAATGGAAGTTTAGACCCTGATGCCTGATATTTCTAGTGATCAGCTCCAATTTTAGATCAGCAGTATAGTGATGCAGACACACAAACAACTTTATGCCCAGAACTGTGCATATTATTATTACAGAAACATTGTAAAGTGGTCCCAACGTGAATGCTCTCCCTTCTGTATTCTAGGATCTAGCATCACTGTCCTGACAGATTAGATTCATGGGTACATGTGACTTTGAGAAAATTTCTGCCTTGCATGTTTTTTCTGTGGTCATTATAAGGTAGGTAGTTCCATGTTCTGCTTACTTGATTCTTTATGTAGATGTAACATTTATTACTTCTGCCAATGCAGATATTGCAGAGACTGGCCATTGACTCTACAGTGATGAGTTATGCAATGTTACACAGCACCATTAGTTTCACAACATCTCTCAAGAAAATATCAGTGTCAGGAAACACAGTGACATTGTTAACATTGCTTTAAATCCATTTACAAATGAAATATTAAAGCATTCAAAATTCACTGGTTATCTTTTAAAATTTTTTATTTTTGCAAAAATTATATTTCTTAGGTCTATCATTAATACATTAAAAGTTGTGCATACATGTGTGTCTATGTGTTTTATCTTAAAATAAAGGACTTGTTACATCAAGAATTAACATAGAGTTACAGGCTCATTGTCACAAACAAAAAATCATAATTTTCTTCAAATGTCTGTAAACCCATAAAGAAATGAATAATGTTTACTTGCATATATTTTGTTGAAAACAAATGAGAAACTGTACTGAATATTTATGGTTGTCTTTAATAAATTTATATTCAGGTAACATATATGAAAAGCACAGAAGAAAAAGAGTATTTTAAGTTTCTTTATTATTATGAGGCATGTTCATATCTTGGAATATTACTACTTAGGATATGACACAAATATAACTCTAACAAGTACAAGAATAACTAATACTATTTTACTCCCATACAAGAACATTTAATGGTTTTTGTGAAAAGAAAGTAGGATGATGCCATCTGAGAAGACAAAAGAAACATCAGAGGATGAAGAGCAACCTGGAGAGTTTCAGCAATTTCAAAACCCAGTATAGCTGAGAATAAAAATATTATGTAAAATAATATTTCATATCATATGATTTTCAACTTGAGCTTGTTTCTAAAATATTTTAGTATAAAATATATTTTGCATTTTCTCAATCTAAATTTTGTATTAATATATATTGTAAATGTATTTAAATTAAGCAAAGTATAAATGTATATTGAATTAAAATTAATTTATAGCTATTTAAGGCAATATGCTTAATGCCAGGTAAATTAATGTCTCTGGCCTTCTTAGTTACCTTTCAAATAATTGCATGGTACAAAATATATATAGAAAAAATTGCATAAAAATGATTCCTATGTCAGGAAAGATACAAAAGAACAAAGAATACTCTTTGTTCTTATATACTAAGGAGCATTTGGCATTTACTAATGTGGACTATCATATGCTACTATTCTTATTTCATCTTGGTCATGTTTTCTTTGTCTCATCTCTTTGCAGTGAGAGTCCTGAGTGGGTGTGATGGAAGGAAACAGGACCCTGCTGACTGAGTTTGTCCTCAGAGGAATAACAGATCGTCCAGAGCTGCAAGTTCCCCTGTTCCTGGTGTTCTTCTCCATCTATGTCATCACCATGGTGGGCAACCTAGGCTTAATCTTTCTCATCTGGAAGGACCCCCATCTTCACACTCCCATGTACTTTTTCCTTGGAAATTTAGCCTTTACTGATTCCTGTACTTCATCCTCTGTGACTCCAAAAATGCTTATGAAATTTTCAAATAAGAATGACATGATATCCCTGGGCGAGTGCTCTGCCCAATATTACTTTTTTTGTTTCAGTGCAACCACAGAAGTTTTCCTATTGGTTGCGATGGCCTATGACCGCTATGTGGCCATATGCAATCCTCTGCACTATACAGTAGTGATGTCTTAAAGACTGTGCACTGTGTTAATCAGTATGTCGTATATAATTGGTTTCCTAAATCCTGCAGTTCTTATAGGACTATTATCCAGATTAACTTTCTGTAGGTCTAATATTATTGATCATTTCTACTGTGAAATCTTGCCACTCTATACAATCTCTTGCACTGATCCATCACTTAATGCATTGGTGACTTTTATTATTGCTTCTTCCATACAAATCAGCACCTCTTTGACCATTGTAGTCTCTTATGCCCGTGTCCTATTTGCTGTCCTGAACATGAAGTCTAAGAGTGGCAGAAAGAAAGCCTTCTTCACCTGCAGTGCGCACCTGCTCTCTGTCTCTTTGTTCTATGGCACTCTCCTCTTCATGTATGTCAGTCCTGGGTCTGGACCAGGTAAAACCCAGGATAAAATGTATTCACTGTTCTACACAGTTGTGATTCCTCTGCTAAACCCCTTTATTTGCAGTTTAAGAAACAAGGAAGTTTTAGGTGCACTGAAAAGAATTATAAAATGATAATCATTTGATTATCACTTTAAATGTTTGTATAACCTTTCCTCTCTTTTAGCAATGCATCATAAAATTTGATCCTCTGTTTTTCACATAATCAAAATTTTACATATTTTTTAAAGGAATAAAAGCTATATTGTGAAAGTTTGTCTTCGTCACATTATTATAAAATAGTTAATAAAGACAGAAATAGCTAATCCTTGCCATTTGTTGTTTTAAAATTTAAGCTCTCTGTAAAAGTTTATTCACTAAGTAATTAATATTTTAATTAATACATTTTTGGTTTAAGATACGTATTACAACTATTGGAGCTTATTTTTATAAAAAAGCAATTCAGAACCATAATTGATTGGCTTAACACCTATTGTTCCCCCCTAATAATTTTCAAAGCAAAGTTCATTTAAATAATCTTTAGTTCCGTTATGTCTACATGGAAGAATAACATCCAAGCACTTAAATGTAGATGCCTGGCAGTTAAGAGTAACCTGATAGAGAAAAATATTTATTTTACATCTATGGAAATTCTCAAAGTTAACATGTTAATTATCACAATAAACAATTTTTTCATTAAACATAAGAAGGAAACTTTAAATTTTTACAAATCGTCTGTCTTTTTTCTTCCTATGTGTCTCTTTTTCACATATTTCACTTAGAGATAGTCATAGAACTTTTCTGAGACTATAACTTATTGCAATATTTTTCTCCCTTTTTTTCTCCCAAACACTCCCTATATCCCTTTCTACTCTCCTTCAAGTTTATGATCTTTTCCAAAATTACTATTGCATATATTTATATGTATAAATGTACTGATATAAATACATAGTGTATTACATTTGCTATAGTATACAGAAGTGTTCAGTTGTGTAATTGTTGGGATAATATTTTTGTACACTATGTGTAGATGTGTCTTTGTTCTTCCTCATGCACTTAAGGAAACTTCTGATTAATTTAATAGAGAGCTGAGTTGTCAATAGTTAGGCAGGAGAGGACATTATAGACTCCTGGGGAGACATAGACTCTGGGAAAAATATGAGTTGGCAGAGATTCACTAGATAGATTTGGAGGAAGTCAGAAGTATGGTACTGAAAAATGGCAATGAGCACATTGCAGAATGTATATTAATATAAATGGGTTAATTTTTAAAGAGCTAGTCATGAGCAAGCCTAAGCTAAGGCCTAGCTTTTATAATCAATTAGAATTGTCCATGTTATTATTCAGGAATAGGCAGAATGATCAGGTGTTTATTTTATGTACTT
>NC_022010.1:90565511-90567079 GCF_000317375.1 Microtus ochrogaster
AAGATGAATCACCAGAGTCAGAGACAGTCCCAACAACACCAATTAAAGGAAAAGAAAAGTAGGCAAGGTAAGAACATACACAACACAACAAAGAGCAACACGACACCACTAAAATCTAGTGACCCTACAACAGCAAGATTTGAACAATCAAATATAGATTAAACAGAAGAAAATGACTCAAAAAATAATGAATGTTTGCGACTCTTAAAGAGAAAATGAGAAATTCCCTCAAAGAAATAGAGGAAAAGACAAAGAAAAATTGGAAGACATCAGTGAATCCCAAAGAAAACCAAGAAAAAGCAATCAAATATATGAAAAAATACTATTTAAGACTTGAAAACTGAAAATAGAGACAATAAAGAAAACACAAGACAAGGGAATGTAGAAACAGAAACCATGAAAAAACAATCAGAAACCACAAATGCAAACATAAACAGCAGAATACAAGAGATGGAAGAAAGAATCTCAAACATTGAAGATACAATAAAGAAAATAGACTCATCAGACAAAGAAAACATTAACTCTAACAAAAGCTTAACATAAAATATCCACAAAAAGACCAAACTTAAGAATAATAGATATAGAAGAAGGAGAAGTTCAACTCAAAAGCACAGAAAATATATTTAGCAAAATCATATAAGAAAACTACCCCAACCTAAAGAATGATATGCCTATGAAGAGACAAGAAGCATACAGAACACCAAATAGACTGAATCAAAAAAAATGTCCCCTTGCCACATAATAATCAAAACATTAAACATACAGAGTAAAGAAAAAATATTAAGGGCTTCAAAGGAAAAAGGCCAAGTAACATATAAAGGCAGATTTATCAGAATTTCACCTGATTTCTCATTGGAGACAATGAAAGCCAGAAGGTCATAATCAAACATTATGCAAACATTAAGAGACCTCCGATGCCAGCCCAGACTATTACACCCAGAAAATCTTTCAATCACCATAGAAGGACAAAAAAGATATTTTATAACCAATATTTAGCCAAAAATCCAGTCCTACACATAGTACTAGAAGGAAAATTCCAACCCAAGGAATTTGGCTATATCAACAAAAACACAGACAATTCATGATCTCATAGCAGCAAACCAAAAAAAAGGGAAAACGCACAAATTAATATCACTAACAATGAAAACAAAATTAACAGGAGATAGCAATCACTAGTCATTAATATTCCTTAATATAAATGGACTCAATTCACAATTCATCTATAAAAAGACACAGGCTAACAGACTGATACGGAAACAGAATCCATCCTTCTGCTGCATATAAGAAACACACCTCAACCTCAAAGATGGACATCACCTCAGAGTAAAGGGTTGAGAAAAAAATTTCCAATCAAATGGACCTAAGAAACAAGCAGGTGTGGCCTTACTAATTTCTAACAAAGTAGATTTCAAACTACAATCAATCAAGAGACAAGGAAGGACATTTCATATTAGTCACAGGAAAAATCCATCAAAAAGAAATCTCAATACTGAACATCTATGTCCCAAATACAAGGTCACCCTCATATGTAAAAGAAACACTTCTAAAGCTTAAATCATACATTAAAT
>NC_022010.1:90569384-90569997 GCF_000317375.1 Microtus ochrogaster
ACATACCTACGAATGCCTGTTTTTTAAGAAAGAAGAGAAACAAAACATAAATTGGTAAAAAGAAAGCATATTTATCAAAGGGTGTTTGCATAACTGGATATCAACATGTTGAAAAATAAAAATAGAATCATATCTATCACCATGCACAAAACTCAAGTCCAAATGGATCAAAGACCTCAACATAAAGCCAGTCACACTGAACCTCATAGAAGAGAAATTGGGAAGTGCACTTGAACACATTGGCACAGGAGACCACTTCCTAAAGATAACCCCAGAAGCACAGACACTAAGAGTAACAATTAATAAATGGGACCTCCTGAAACTAAAGAGCTACTGTAAAAAAAAAGGACACAGTCAACAAGACAAATCAACAACCTACAGAATGGGAAAAGATCTTCACCAACCCAACATTGGACAGAGGTCTGATCTCCAAAATATACAAAGAACTCAAGAAATTGGTCATCTAAAGAACAAATAACCCAATAAAAAAATGGAGTACAGACCTAAACAAAAAACTTTCTACAGAGGAGTCCAAAATGGTTAAAAGAAGCTTAAGAAAATGCTCAATAGCCTAAGCCATCAGATAAATGCACTTCAAAACAATTCTCAGATT
>NC_022010.1:90574470-90576082 GCF_000317375.1 Microtus ochrogaster
ACATTATTTTGATTTTGACATATACCATATATTCAAATTGAATCATATGTATGGGTATAATAAGGAAGATGAATGCATGAATATGCTATCAACATTCATCAGTCATCAGTGTGTTTGAAGCAATTTGTCCTTTTTATATCTTATTTTCATTGCTTTAAGCATTTTTCTGATATTTGATTTCAGTAAGCCACAGTAAATATGTGAGTAATGCATTCATACTGAAAATATCATGTTTAAACAAAATTTATTCTTAGTGGTGTAAGGGTGTGAAATATTCTATTCCACAGTTATTGATTATGAAATAATAAATGTTTTATCTGTAAATTCTAGGAGAACACTTGAAAATTGCCATAATGGTTAGTAATATCTATATTAATATATAATGTATATACATATAAAAACTTTTCTTAAGCATAATATTATTATTGATCAAAGATTTATAAAGATGGTAAGTCAATTGCATCTGGAATATCTAATGGATGTCAGTGGAGCTAATAAACTAACTTAAACATTTGAATTTTAGAGAGCTAGCAAGCCTATGTAAGACCAACTATAATAGGTTTCTTAGCAATAATTATCTGAGTAGTAAGAAATGCCCAGCAGATTGATTTTATTCTATAGGGAGTTCATAGCATTCAGGGAGTTTTACTATTAGATTTAAAAACAGTATTGAAAATGATAAGAAATAAATATCCTTTAGAGTTTGCTTTTGTTAGAAAAAATTATCCTGAGAAGAACAATTGTTACTGACACTCTTGTTGCTGGAGCCTGAGTATCTTCATGGAGAAAAACACTTCATGGCATCTATGCCTGTAGCTATTTTCATAAGAATTTGGTAAGAAAAATAATTTTATTTTCATCTTTAATGGTCCAGCCCCTTAATTGAAAAACATCATAATGTGTGAATATTTGCATAAAAATTATCATGTGGAAATATCTTTTAAGGAAATTTTCTAACAAATGTGACATACAAAAGTCCTAAAAGGCTAAATGAAATATTTTGTTACATTGTTAACTTTTTATAAAACACTGCTGACATACTGCTATGATTTTATCTACCGAAGATTTGTGCTCAATCATGTGACTTTGTAAGATTCCGTGTGGTTGCCTGTTCTGATTTCATTCTTAATAAGTAAAATAACCATTTCTAATTTTTACTTTGGAAATTGCCATAGTCAAGATGAATTTTGTTTCCTGTAGTTGCAGGACTATATGGCTTCTTATGTCCTCTATTTCTTCTTCCTCACCTGGTCATTGGATCCCTTGGGTCCCGGGAACATGAAGAAAGGAAGGGTCCTCCACTGCAACAGTATCTTTTTAATGTTAAATTCTTGGAAAACATATAACACAGGTCATCTTATATATTTTGAGATTTGCCAGTGGGATACTCAATACATTTCATAAACATACATGCTTCTAGCCTATTGTGTTTCACAATTCATTATAATTCCATGCAAATTTTCTCCTTCATATTTCCAGTAAATATGGAGGTGAATGAATTCCACAGAATAGTCTTTGTGTTTAGCTGGGACAACTAACTAAATGTCCCTTGTGCAAATTTCTGTACGATATTTTAGTTCTACATATTCTTATTGCCTACAGATTATTGCTT
>NC_022010.1:90577212-90585460 GCF_000317375.1 Microtus ochrogaster
AAAAAAATCTTTTCCATTCTTTTGAAAAATAAGGCAGATGATTGGAGAAAATAGTCTATTCAAATTGCATATTTGGTATGTAGCTGTTAGCTAATTTTATTTGACTACTACAATTTTAAAAACTTAAAGATTATGTTGGTAGAAAACCCACTGGGCTGGACTTGTCTTAATACTGCATTCTATTCATTGAAGGTTTATATCCTGAAGCTTGATATTTCTAATGATGAGCTCCAATTTCAGATCAACAATACAATGATGTAAACACACAAACCACCTTATGCCCAGAATTGTACATATTATCTTTACAGAAGCATAGCGATACGGTCCCATCTCGAATGATCACCCTGCTATATTTTAGGATCTGACAGTATTATCCTGACTGATTACACTCATGAGTACTTGTGGTTTTGTGAACTTTTCTGCCTTGTGTGTTATTTTTGTGGTCATTATAAATTAGGTAATTTCATGTTTTCCCTATGTGACTGTTTATATAACTGTAATATTTCTTACATAGCCTGAATTCAGATATTGGAGACACTGGTCATTCACTCTACAGTGATATGTTCTGTAGTGATATGATAGTGTTAAACAATACCTTTGGTTTCAAAATCTTTCTTAAGGAAATTAAAGACTCAGGAAACACAGTGACATTGTTAAAATTGCTTTAAATCCATTTACAAGTGAAATATTAAAAACATTCACAATTCATTGAGCAATTTTCATATAGACACTATAGACAAAAACTATATTTCTTAGCTATTATTAATATATAAAAAGATGTATATACATGTATGTTTATGTGTTTTATCTTAAAATAAAGCACTTGTAACCTTATGGAATAACATAGAGTTACAGGTTCATTGTCACAAATAAAAATCATAGTATTTTAATTCTGATGTCTTTAATCCTATAAAAAATAAATGTTTATTCACATGTATATTGTTATAAAAACAAATAAAAAGGTAATGAGTATTTGTGGTTGTTTTTAATATATGAAAAATAGTATATATGAAAAGGATAGAAGAAGCAGAATATTTTCAGTTATAATCTCATTACCTGACATGTTCATGTCTTAGAATATAACTACTTAGAATATAACACAAATATATCTCTATCAAATACAAACATATTTAATACCATTTTACTTCTATATAAGAAGTTTTGAAGATATATGTGAAAAGAAAGTAGGATGATGCCATTTGAGAAGGCAAAAGGAAACCTCAGAGGATGGAGAGCAACCTGGAGAGTTTCAGCATGTTCAAAACCCATTGAAAATGAGAATAAAGTAATACTTCATACAGTGTGACTTTTCCACTTGAGCTTGTTTCTAAAATATTTTAGTATTAATTGCATTTTCCTCAATGTAAATTTTGTATTAAAGCAATATATTACAAGCGTATTTAAATTAAACAAAGTCTAAAATTAATTGATTTATAGTTACTTAAGTCAATATTTTAATGCCAGATAAATTGATGTCTGTGGCCTTCTCAGTTACTTTTCAGATAATTACTCCTCAGTTAATATGTTATAAAATATATATAAAAATTGTTTAGAAAAAGCTTCCTATTTCAGGAAAGCTAAAAAAGCAGAAACAGTACTCTTTGTTCTTATTTACCACGGAGTGTTTGGTATGTACTAAAGTGGACTATAATATAATCATATTTTTATTAAATCATGGTCATGTTTTCTTTGTTTCATCTCCTGTTGCAGTCAGCAGCCTGAGTGGGTGTGATGGAAGGAAATAGGACCCTGCTGACTGAGTTTGTCCTCAGAGGAATAACAGATCGTCCAGAGCTGCAAGTCCCCCTGTTCCTGGTGTTCTTCTTCATCTATGTCATCACCATGGTGGGCAACCTTGGCTTAATCTTTCTCATCTGGAAGGATCCCCATCTTCACACCCCTATGTACCTTTTCCTTGGAAATTTAGCCTTTACTGATTCCTGTACTTCATCCTCTGTGACTCCAAAAATGCTTATGAGCTTTGTAAATAAGAATGACATGATATCCCTGGGTGAATGTTCGGCCCAATATTATTTTTTTTGTTTCAGTGCAACCACAGAAATTTTCCTATTGGTAGCAATGGCCTATGACCGCTATGTTGCCATATGCAATCCTCTGCACTATACAATTGTGATGTCCAAAAGACTGTGCACTGTGTTAATCAGTATGTCATATATAATTGGTTTCCTAAATCCTGCAGTTCTTATAGGACTATTATCCAGATTAACATTCTGTAGGTCTAATATTATTGATCATTTCTACTGTGAAATCTTGCCACTCTATACAATCTCTTGCACTGATCCATCACTTAATGCACTGGTGACTTTTATTATTGCTTCTTCCATACAAATTAGCACCTCTGTGACCATTGTAGTCTCTTATGGCCGTGTCCTATTTGCTGTCCTGAACATGAAGTCTAAGAGTGGCAGAAAGAAAGCCTTCTTCACCTGCAGTGCGCACCTGCTCTCTGTCTCTTTGTTCTATGGCACTCTCCTCTTCATGTATGTCAGTCCTGGGTCTGGACCAGGTAAAACCCAGGATAAAATGTATTCACTGTTCTACACAGTTGTGATTCCTCTGCTAAACCCCTTTATTTACAGTTTAAGAAACAAGGAAGTTTTAGGTGCTCTGAAAAGAATTATAAAATGATAATCATTTGCTTATTATTTCATTTTTTTGCATCACCTATCCTCTCTTTAGCAGTGAAACATAAAATTTGGTTCTGTGTTTTTTACATAATAGAAGATTTACTTATTTCTCCTTAAAAGAATAAAAGGTGAAACTGAATGTCTTTTTTAGTCACATTATTATAAAATGGTCAATAAGTACTTTAATATCTAATCCCTGTCTTTTTTGAAATTCAACCTCTCTGTGAAAATTCCTTTATTAAATTAATTATTTACTAAATTAATAAATTTTGGTTTAATATATTTATTATAATTCTTTGAGTTTATTTTTATCAAAAAGCAATTCAAGTGCAGAAATGATTGGTTTAATACATATTATTTCCCTCCTAATCTTTACTTCAGCAATCTTCTTTTAAATAATCTGTGGTTGTATTAACAGTACAAAAGTAAATAATATGTATTTTTCATATGAGAAGGAAGAATAACACCTAAGTACTTAAATGTATTATTTCCTGTTATTTAAAAGTTATCTGGTAGACAAAATTATTTATTTTACATCCATGAAATTTCTTAAAGTACTAAAATTCACAATAAACATATTTTTTTCATAGAATGTAAGAAGGTAGTTTAAAATTCTTATAAAGTGTCTGTCTTTTTGCTGCCTATTTCTTTCTTTTGTTTTCGCATATTTCTGTGGCTCAGAGTCAGAGATCTGGGTGCATCTTCTAGCAAAGATCTCCAAATGCATCTCATGAGCAGGTGAACTGTGATTCATGCCTTTTGCCACATGAAGTCAATGGCGTCATTCTAGAATATTCTTGTCATGACAGTTTATATTTTTTCTGGGTGTTGAAACAATGTAAGAAAGAGGGAAACAGGATGAACCATGTAAGATGCAAAAACCACCATGTAGAATACATGAAAACATGACTGTGATATTTAAAGAGACATTTGAAGGGAAAAGGAACAAGAATGCCCTTGAATGTGAAAAGGCCCAATGGCTCTCACATTGGACATTTAGTTCCCATCTGGTCTTTCTGTTTTGGAAGACTATGGAATTTTTAGGAGGTGCTGCCCTGCTGAAGAAGATGAATCAGCACAAGCAGGCCATAAATTCCTATCGCCCCATTCCCTTCTTATTTTTGTTCTGCTTCCTGAGGGTGTACACAATGTGGCCACTGCTTTAGTCTCAGTCATGGGAACTGTGGTCTCCAGGAACTGCAAACCTTAATCCATGTTTTACCTTTTACATAAAGTGGTTCTGACAGAAGACCGGCACAAGTCAGTGTGTTTGCTGTGAGTATCTTCACCTTGTGGTTCTTAGGCCTTTCCAAGTCCTTTGGAGCAGGAGCATGGACTGACAAGTTAGAAACTTTGGGTAAGACAAACCCACAGTTGCTACAAGCAGAACTTAATAGACCACTCTAATTGGAGTTTGGGATGTCAGCAGATAGAAAAAAGATACTGGATTTTTAAGTCTGTCTCATGATGTTATAGAGTTGAGTATGGGTAACATAGAGGTCTCTCTGGGTATACTGTGGCAAAGAATCTCATGGTGCCTCTAAAAAGTAGATTTAGACTGAACTGAAAAGTACTGGCCTAATATATTCCATAGTAAAACTTTTAAGTTAGGATAAAATTATTGTGCTGCAGTTATATATCATTATTTTTATTCAGATAAATAGAACAAAATGGGGGGGGGGAGAGAGAGAGAAATGAGTAATCCTGGGTAAGAAAATGTGACAATAGTAAGGAGTATACAACTAGGAATTAACTTTTCAACAAGAAGGCATATGTATGCAGCATCTGTATTTGGTGAAGATATTAGTTTCATTAAAGCATGAAAGTGAAACTTGATCCTCTGCACTGGGACACTAAGCAAGGTGCCTTGAGGGAAGAAAAAGCCCACCAATCAAGATCCCAACTTGTTTGAAATCAGAGACCCCATGCTTATAGTGAAGAAATTGGTTTTTGATCCTAGAAAGCAGCTGCCTAGGAGGGGAGAGAGTGGGATTGAGAAAAGTATGTAAAATGAATGAGATTGTTTTAAAAAAAGAAATGAATTTTAAAAACAAAGTAAAAGAAGTCACCTTGAGTCCATCTTTAGTTAAGATTCTCCCATGAGACTTTGGACTTTTGACCAGTTTTAGGATTAGTTTAAACATTGGGGGTAAGATAGGTCTGGGCAGGTGGTGTCCCAAATAACAGACTTCCTCCTGGTGTCCTAGGAGACAGGCCTGTCCTTGTGCTGACCAACTCAACTGCCATCTAGTCCCAGATTCTGTGCTCAGGGCTGGTCAGGGGCCCATTGGTCATCGCCCAGCATGAAGTTACTGTGGCTGTAGACTAAGCTGCCTGCCCTGCTGGAAGACAGAGAGCTGTGCTATCTGAAGCTTATAAACACAAAAGTTGAACCTGACAAGCCACAGAGAGGCCAACATAGAGGATGGGGAGGTGTGCATCAGACTGAGGCTCCCATGGAGACTGCCCCTAGATGCCTTGTTTTGTCACAAAATCACCATGATTCTGGGCAACAAACAGAAGGTTATCTGAGATAAGTCTCAGCAATGGTCCAGTGTTCATGGTGTCAGAAACCATAAACCTTAAACCAGACTAGTGACTCTTCGTGAGGGATATTTACATATAAAGGTGTCTGGACAAAAAAAAATACTGTGTGACTCCTGCAGTTTCCAATGCCAGGATGACAAATGAGTGTGAGAGCAAGAGGTAGGAACGTTCGAGGAATGGGGCTGTGGGTGAGCACTGGAGAAATGAGGAACTGGAGACTTGATGACAGTGATGGGTATGAGGGAGGGCTGCAGTGTAGAAGGAGCTGCGGGCTGCTTCCTGCCATCCAGCTCCCGGCCACCAGCTAGCTTTACCCAAAATAATTACATGGAAACTGTATTCTTTTAAACACTGCCTGGCCCATTATCTGTAGCCTCTTATTGGCTAATTCTCACATCTTGATTAACCCATTTCTAATAATGTGTGTAGTACCACGAGGTGGTGCTTTACTGGGAAAGGCCTTAACCTGCGTCTGTCTCAGAGAGGAGAGGCATGGCGTCTGCCTGACTCTGCTTTCTTCCTCCCAGAATTCTGTTCTGTCTACTCCATCCACCTATGTTCTGACCTACCAGGCCAAGCAGTTTTCTTTATTAATTAACCAATGAAAGCAACAGATAAATAGAAGACACTCCTACATCACTGCAGTTGACTGGGAATGTGTCCTTCCTGAGTGTGGCTAACAGGGGTGTGTGCAGCCAATGGAGCTAGGATTCTGACTCATCCCCCAACACACTATAGAGCTGCGAGACCATGCTGGTTCTAAGAAGTAAAAGGATGCTCAAAATGAAGAATAGTTTATATCTTGATTGAACTTCCTTAAAAGACTTCTATGGGCTATGCTGAACCTGGAGACCACTTTGATAGCCGTGAGCCATTGCTCCAGGCTGTTTCAAAGCCAGAGGTTAATATGGTTATCCATAGTCATACAGCAACCAGGAGCCTTGTGAATGTCCTTGGCCTGAGGTACTACCCAAGGCCATACAGATATCTTTGCTCTGACTTCCACCTGAGCTAACCTGATGTCTGTGGACATGGTCTTCCAGGGGCCATGCTGATATCAGTGGTCAGTGAAGCCACCTGAGGTCATAATGATGTCCATGTCCCATGCTGCCACTCAGGGCCTTGCTGTGCCTGGCTCTGTAGTCCTACTACATCCAGGGTCCATGCTGATGTCTGTGGCCTGCGTTACTACTTAAGACCATCTTGATGTACATGGTCTGGGCTGCAACCTGAATCTGTGTTGCTGTCCATGGGTAGAGCTGCTACTAAGGGCTGTGATAGTGTCCCTGGTCTGTGCAGTGACAACAGACTATGTTGATGTTTGTGGTCTCTTTTTCCTTTGAAGACCATGCTGAGGTCAGTGACACTTGCTGATACCAAAGAATATGTGGATGTCCAGGGTCCATTTTGTCACTGGAACCTTGTGTAAGTCCATTCACGATCCATGCTGCTGCCTATTGACTGGAAAAGTCAAGGAAGCTCTTTTGCAGTGATATCAATGACTGCAGACTAACAGTTGAGAAGGAGAGCCATAGAAGGCTTTTGTGACAATCATTACCCTCAGTTTCCAAAAAAGTAATAGCCTAGAAAGAAAGCCATTGAAAAGAATTCTTAAAGATTGTAAAAAGAATGTTTGTGAAGTATATCCCTCTACAGCTGATGATTTCTGTCAGGGGTGGTGGGAGGACTTTGTTTTCTTTAAAAGACTGGGCACCAGGAATTGACAATGCTCCAAATTAGACTTTTTAAAAAATTTCTTTTTCTTTTTTTTTCTTTGGGGGAAGGGTCTCAAGTGTGGAAAGGGCAGACCTGGAAGTGATGGAAAGTGAGGGTACTCAGGATTCATATGTGAACTTGCCTATCAATTAATAAAAATACTATGAAGAAAAACAAAGACAATGGGAGCATTAAACTTATACTGAATGTTCTTGCCATCAAGTGGACCATGAATATATGGGGTCCTGGGCTAGAATATTTTTATTTGATGGAAAACATTCACTGTGGGATTTTGGGTTTGGATCCTTGGTCCCAGCTGTTGCTATTTGGAAAGGTCATGGAACTTTTAGGATGTGCAGGTTTTGCTGGGAGAAGTTAGTAACTGGCAATAGGCTTTTTACTTTCTAGCATGGCCCTACTCTCTGTTATTGCAGTTTTTTGATTGAAGGTGCAATCATCCATTGTTTCAATCTCATGCTACTTTGATTTTCTGGTCATGAAGGACTGTATTACCATGAAACTATGAACCCCAAACTACACTTTCTTGTCACATAATCATTTTATATACTGCGAAGATGTGTCTTTGTTTTACCTCAGTAGCCTAAGGCATCCTTTAATTGTTTTAATAAAGAACTGAACAGTCAATAGGAAGACAGGAAAGGATAGGCAGGACTTCTGGAGAGAGAAAGGAACTTGAAAGAAGATTCCGAGCTGGGGATTCACCAGCAAGATGCAAAGGAAGTCAGAGATATGATAGAACATAGATTAACATAACTGGTTATTTTAAGTTATAAGAGCTAGTTGGGAACTAGCCTAAGCTGGGGCCAAACTTTTATGCTTAATAAGAAGTCTCTATGTCATTATTTGGGAGATGGTGGTCCTAAGAAATTCTGATTATACTTTCTGAAACTGATGGTTTAAGGGAATTTTGTTATAGCAATAGGAACATAACTAAGGTATTCTTCATGATAAAAAGAGACTCTTGAAAAAGAAAGACTCAAGTGCAATCTTGTAAAAAGTAAGTTGTGAACACTGGAGAAGATGACATAGTGTTAACCTAGTCAGACTTCAAAGTTGTATTGTAGTTAGAAAGGAAATGTCTATGACCTAACATTGCAGTCTGACACACTCAGGTGTGAAATGTAATTATCATTAAAAATGACAGAGCTGTATCTAAAATGGACTACACCTGTTGGTATTTTTTTCTTCATTTACTCCACCTAAATAAATTTCTGTTCTCCATGTCAAGTTAAAGACAGAATGAACTATGTGTAAAAGAGGAATATGGTATGTAATCATTCATAAGTGGATTCTAGCCATAAACAAAGGACATTGAG
>NC_022010.1:90593680-90596568 GCF_000317375.1 Microtus ochrogaster
ACATTAAAATTTGTTGATTTTGAATGTGAGAAATGCATTCATATTGGAAACATCATATAGTTCAATAAAACTTATTTTCGGGGAAAATGATGAAAAGCAATTTATTTTACTATTGATTGAATCTGAATTAGTAGGGGAACAGGGAGGATAACTTGAGGGAACAGGATAGTCGACATGGAAGGAGGACAGAGATGAGAGCAAGGAAAGAGATATTTTGATTGAAGGAATCATTATGGGGCTGTCAGGAAACCTGGCTTTAGAGAATTTCCCAGGAATCCACAAGGACCTCAGAAAAGACTTTAAGCAACACAGGAGAAGATGCCCAAACTGGCCTTGCCCTGTAGTCAGACTGATGAATATCTTAAATATCACCATAGAACCTTCATCCAGCAACTGATGGAAACAGAGGCAGAGACCCACTTTGGACCACTGGACTGAGCTTCCAAAATCTAGATGAAGAGTGAGAGTTGTGAGAATATGAGGAAAGAGGTCAAGACCATGATGAGTACACTGAAACAGTGTACCTGAGCTAATGGGAGCTCACCAGCTCCAGCTGGACTGGGAAGGAAACAGAATAAGTTCAAACTAGTCCCTCTGAATGTGGGTGACAGTTGTATGGCTGGGGCAGACTGTGGGGCCACTGGCAGTGGCAACAGGATTTAACCCTACTGCTTGTATTTACTTTTTTTGGAACTCATTCTCTTTGGATGGATACCTTGCTCAGCCTATATATAGTAAGAAGGGCTTGGGCCTTCCCCAAAGCTGTGTGCCTTACCCTCTCTGAGGAGTGAATGGGGGTAGAGTGTGGATGCCTAGGTGGAGGGAGGGGTAAGAGGGGAGAAAGGGGGAACTGGAGTTGGTATGTAAAATGAAAAAAGATTACTTGTTTTCTTTTTTTAAAAAGTAAATTCTTGTTTAAAATAAAAACACTACAGGAACATTTGATAATTTCTAAAAAGGTTAATTAGTATTCATACTAAAATATATGTATTTATAAAATGTTTTTCTATGTGTTACAATATAATACAGATGGTGAGTCGATTTCATCCAAAATATCTAAAGAATGTCAGTGGAGCAAATGCTTTTACTTACAGCTGACCTTTAATATTTGGATTAGAAAGCTAGCAAGCCTATGTAAGTCCAGCTATAAGAAGTTAGTTAGGAATAATTAGCTGAGTAATAAACAATACCAAGCAGATTGACTTAATCCTGCAGGGAATTTTTGGTAGCACTGAGGGAGTTTTAGTTTTGAATTTAAAATAGTATTGAAGATGATAAGAAATAAATATCCCCTACAAACTGCTTTTGTTAAAGGAAATTGACCCAAGAAGGACAGTTGTCACTGACACTCTTGCTGCTGGAGCTAGAGTATTTTCATGGAGATATAAGCTTCGTGTCATCTATGCTTGCAACTGTTTTATAGGAGTCTGGTGAGTAAAATATTATTGTCATTTTAATAGTTCAACCCCTTCATTAGAAAATGTTTATCATAATGTATGAATATCTGCATAGAAATAATAACGTGGACACATTTTTTAAGTAAACTTTCTAACAAAAGTGACAAACAATAGACCTGAGAATCTAAATGAGATATTTTGCTACCTGGTTCACTTTCTCTAAGTCCTTGCTGACACCCAGCTATGTGCTTATACACCAAAAATTTGTGCTTAGTCGTGTGACTTTGTAAGAGTTCATGTGGTCAACTATTATGTTTTTATTCTTAATAAGTAAAATTACCTTTTCTGATTTTTACTTTGGAGGTTGCCATAGTCAAGATGAATTCTGGTTCATGGAACCAGAAGGCTTGTGACTTCTTAAGATGCCCATGCCTTTTTCCTCACTTGTTGATGGGTTCTTTGGGATCCTGCGAATATGAAGAAAAGAAGATTCCCCACAGCAGCAGCATCTGTTTCATGCTAAATTTTTAGAAAATATAAAACAAGAGTTATCTTATGCTTTTTTGAGATGACAGTGAAACATTTAATAATTTGACAAACATTAAATTTCTCTGCTATTGTGTTTCAGCATCCAACAAAACTCTAAGCAAATGTTCTCTTTCCTATACCCAGTAAAGATAGAGGTGAACTATTTTCACAGAACAGTTTTTCTTTCTAGTTGAAATAATGAAATTAAAATTACCCCATGAACCTCTGTACACCACTTCCATTCTTCTACGTGTTTTATTGTCTTAAGACTATTTCTTGCTCATTCTTTTAAAAAGAACTCTACACCCTTTAAAAACATAAAACAAATTATTTGAGAACAATAGTTTCTTCAAAGCACTGATGAGGACATGGAACTCTAGGCTAACTCTATAAAAAATATTGATGGCTAAGCTCAAAAAACAAATGCAAAATATATGCTGGTAAGAAACCCACTTGGCTGGTCTTGTCGTAATACTATGGCTTTCCTTATTCATTGGGTGTTTAGCCACCAAAATCTGATATTTATAAGTGATAAGCTTCAATTTTAGAACAATAATACGTGCTGCAAATACACAAACCACATTATGCCCAGAACTTTGCATATTATCACACAGAAACAAAGCAATGTGGACCCAACTTGAATGCTCACCCTGCTGTATTCTAGGTTCTAACCCCTCTACTCTGACTAATTACACTCCTGGGTACATGCATTTCAGTGAAATTTTTTGCCTTGCATGTTATTTTTGTGGTCATTATAAATTAGGTAGCTTAATGTTTTACCTACTTAATCCTTTTTATATAAAGTTTTGAATATCTTGGGATAGAATACACATATTGTAGACATTGGTCGTTCATTCTATTGTGATGTGTTTTATAATGTTAAATAGCATTTTTAACTTCACAATAACCCTCAAGGAAATTAAAGGCTCAAGAAACACCATGACATTGTTTAAATCTCTTTAA
>NC_022010.1:90596678-90605047 GCF_000317375.1 Microtus ochrogaster
GATATTATTAATTCTTAAAGACAGTTTTCCAAACAGGCATGTTTAAATTTTATTTCTTAGCTCTTTCATCAATATGTAAAAAAGTGTGTACACATGTGTGTATATGTGTTTTATCTTAAAATAAAAGTACTTATAACATCATGGACTAATATATGATTAAAAGTTCTTTGTTGCACATTAAAAATCATAACATTTTAATTTAGGTGTCTTTAATCCTGTGAGGAAGTGAATTAATGCTTCTTTTCATGTACTCTTCTGAAAACAAAACATAAAAATTTATGTTCATAATCCATTGTTGCTTTATAGATGTATAATCAAGCAGCAAATATGAACAGAATAGAGGGAGCAAAAATATTTTAAATTACAGTAGTATATTACCTGAACTGTTTATGTCTTAGAAGTATGAAAACACAAATATCAGTAATAACAAAAGCAAAGTCCCTTTGCCTCTCATGTAAATACATTTGAAAGATACATATGAAAAGAAAATAGGATGAAGCCATTTGGAAAGGCAAAGAAACATCAGAAGAGGGAGAGAAACATGAAAAAGTTAGCTGTTCAAAACCACTGTAAATGTGAATAATAATGTCATTATTGAAATATTGAAAAAGAAGACATTTCAACTAGAGATTGTTTTTAAAATATTTTAGAACAACTTATGTTTTGTATGTTTAATCATTCTAAATTTTGTATAGAATTTTCATATTATAAATGTAATTAAATTAAACATAATCTAGAAATATATTAAGTTATACATAATTTTTAGTTATTAGGTCAATGTATATAAGGCCAAGTGAATCAATATTTATAGCTTTTTCAGTTACTTTTCATATAATTGCATGATAAAATCTAGGATTGGAGAGATGACTCAGCTGTTAAGAATACTGGTTCCTCTTTCATAGGACCTGTTTCAATTTCAAACATCCACATGACAGCTCACAATGGTCTGTAACTCTGGTTTTAGGTTACTGGACATTCTCACACAAACATTCATGCAGGCAAAACACCAATGCACTTAAACATAAAAAAGTATTCATCAAAATTGTTTAAAAAATATTTCCTATTTCAGGAGAGCTACAGAAGCAGATATAGTCCACTTTGTTCATATTTACTAAGGAGCATCTGACATGTGGGAATGTAGACTACAATATGACCCTATGCTCTTTGACAGTTGGTCATATTTTCTTTGTCTCATCTCTCTTTACAGTGAGCATCCTGAGCGGGTATGATGGAAGTGAACAGGACCCTGCTGACTGAGTTTGTCTTTAGAGGAATAACAGATCGTCCAGAGCTGCAAGTCCCCCTATTCCTGGTGTTCTTCTTCATCTATGTCATCACCATGGTGGGCAACCTTGGCTTAATTTTTCTCATCTGGAAGGACCCACATCTTCACACTCCTATGTACTTTTTCCTTGGAAACTTAGCCTTTGCAGATGCCTGCACTTCATCCTCTGTGACTCCAAAGATGCTTATGAAATTTTCAAATAGGAATGACATGATATCAATGGGTGAGTGTTTTGCCCAATTTTACTTCTTTTGTTTCAGTGCAACCACAGAAATTTTCCTATTGGTTGCAATGGCCTATGACCGCTATGTGGCAATATGTAACCCTCTGCACTATACAGTAGTGATGTCCAAAAGACTGTGCACTGTGTTAATAAGCATGTCATATATAATTGGTTTCCTAAATCCCATAGTTCATGTGGATTTGTTATTCAGATTAACATTTTGTAGGTCTAATATTATTGACCATTTCTATTGTGAAATCATGCCAATCTATACAATTTCTTGTACTGATCCATCACTTAATGCATTGGTGGCTTTTGTTTTTGCTTCTTCCATACAAATCAGCACCTCTGTAACCATTGTAGTCTCTTATGCCCGTGTCCTATTTGCTGTCCTGAACATGAAGTCTAAGAGTGGCAGAAAGAAAGCCTTCTTCACCTGCAGTGCGCACCTGCTCTCTGTCTCTTTGTTCTATGGCACTCTCCTCTTCATGTATGTCAGTCCTGGGTCTGGACCAGGTAAAACCCAGGATAAAATGTATTCACTGTTCTACACAGTTGTGATTCCTCTGTTAAACCCCTTTATTTACAGTTTAAGAAACAAGGAAGTTTTAGGTGCTCTCAAAAGAGTCATGAAATGATCACTATCTTCTGAAATGTTCATGGTTTTAAGTATGTTTTTCTTCTCTTCTGTGGTATTTCATACTATTTGATAGTGTGTTTTGAATATAATAGAATATTACCTATGACTATACTATACATACATGTCTAATTATGCAATTATGATTAAAATATTAAGTGAATGTTTTAAGAGATATTCCTGGTCATTTGTTGTTTTATGTGTGTACTCCCTATTGTTCTAATCCATAGAAATCTTGTCTCTGATTTTTGCCTGCTTTTGGAACTCCTTTCCTCATATTGGGTTGTCTTTCCCAGAGTAAATATGCAGTTCTCAGCCTTGTCTTACTATATCTTGTTTTGTTGTATTATTGTTTTTGCTTATTTTCTCTTTTCTGAAAGAAAACTGAGATAGAATGAATTTTAGAGAGAGAGGAGGTGGGGGAAGTTGGGAGGGGTAGGGGAGGAAAACTATTTAGAATGTGTTGTATGAAAGATTTTTAATAATAGTAATAATAATGATAATAAAGGAAATAAAAAGTAAGAAAGAATCTCTTGTTTTTCAGTTACATACATTCTTAAATTCTTGATTTTATAGTATTTAAAATATTCTTAAATCCCTTATTTATATAAAACACACACACAGAGGGAGAGAGAGAGAAAGAGAGAGAGATTGAGAGAAAGACATTTGGCATGACTGTCTTACTGTCCCCAGGAGCCAGAGAGGGGTTCTGAATGGAGCTTGAGTTCTAGGCAGCTAAGGATGGTTGAGTGAGGGTCTTAGAATAATTCTCTGATCTTCTGGAAAAGCAACACATACTTTGATAGCAGAGTCATTGTCCCACCCCTACTTCAATTTTAATCCATACTCACTACATATTTTCTTGCAGACTGATAAACTTTTCCCCACAGTTTTCATATATTTTAGAACTCTTCTGACTTTTTAACTGAATATATGTGTGATTCCTTTGATTACACACATACTTTTCTACATTCTTGAGGAAGTGTCATAAAAAATCTTTTGTTTAAAGTATGTGTAATTATGCCAAATTTAAAAAATGAAACATTTAAAGTATTTCTTGAGAATTATGAGTAGTCTTAATGGGCTAAAGAATTCTGTCACTCTCAGTGAAAATACACAAATTTATTAGCATAAAAACAAAACAAAAAATTAATAGAAAGCTTGATCAATAGCTCAGCAGAACAATACTTGTTGCCAAGTCTGGCAAACTGAGTTAGAACCCCAGGACCTACTTGGTGGAAGGAGACTGACTCCTCCAGCAGGTTTTCCTCTGACCTGTACACCATGGTATGTAACCACCATCAATCAAAATAATGAATGAAAAAAAACCTAAAAATTTAGTGGAGAATAAAAGAAAAATGTAAATTTTACAAAACTTCTACAATTTATTTTTTTAACTAATATTGTTGCATACCTTTATTCCTGACTTGCAGATGCCAACTGATTATAGCTCTTTTCTATAATTGAAGCCTTCAACAGGTAATGTTGGAGTCCCCTCTGTGTGCTGTGATTACCATTAATTAATAAAGAAACTGCCTTGGCCTGTTGATAGGGCAGAACTTAGGTAGGCAGGGAGGACTGAACTGAATGTTGGGAGAAAGAAGGGCAGAGTCAGGGAGATGCCGAATCTTTGCTGGTAAGTCAAATGTGGTGATATTCAGATTAATAGATATGGGTTAAATTAATATGAGTTAGTCAATAAGAAGGTAGAGCTAATGGGCCAAGTAGTGATTTAATTAATACAATTTCTGTGTGATTATTTCAGTTTGGGGAAGCTGGGACAAACAAGAGGCCCGCTGCTACAAACAGGACATTAAATCAACTTTTCCTACTCTAAAGTAAGGATGAGTGTGCAAGGCCATCAAGAAAGTATGTGGACATTTTGTCCTTCTGACTATGTTGGATATAGATTTCTGAATATATAAAAAATTAAGCCGGGCGGTGGTGGCGCATGCCTTTAATCCCAGCACTCGGGAGGCAGAGGCAGGCGGATCTCTGTGAGTTCGAGGCCAGCCTGGTCTACAAGAGCTAGTTCCAGGACAGGAACCAAAAGCTACAGAGAAACCCTGTCTCGAAAAATAAAAAATAAAAAAAAATAAAAAAAATAAAAAATAAATGAATATATAAAATAAAGGGAAAATTTCCACATATACATGACATGTTATACCTTACCTTTTAATTAAAATTGAAAAGTCTAGTGAGTCCTATAACCCTCAGCCTGCAGAAGATAGATTGACTTCAAGCTTGCTGGTTCTGTTCCTTCCGTATCTGTCTTTCCATTCTGATGTACAGGCTCCAATCCAAGCAGGTTGTTTTTTTGTGAATGAAGACTCTGAAAAGATTATGTCTCAATTTTAACGATTAAACATAGTACAAAAACTCTAGATTTTTAATGTTTGTAATTAATATGAATTCATCTTATGCATTTGCCAAATGCTAATATATGTATGACTTTGTCACCTGTATATATCTGTAGTTTCATGAAAGTCTGTACTAATTCACAACATGACTCAGTATGAAACTATGCAGTATTTTTTTAGCCATATTGATTTAGAGCAGGAGAGGGGATAAAAGAGCTGCAGACAATTCATGCTTCAAGCTGAAAGAAATTTCAATGAATATTTATTATTCTCTTTTAATTTTTTTCTTCCCATAATCACCCAAGAGAGTTACAGTCAATAGTTTCTTTCTTTTTATAAAATAGTCTTGAAGAGTATACATTATGAGTTCATTTTAATTTTTGTGCTACCTTTTCAGGAGGTAAGAGTAGTTGTGGGCTTTCTCTCTTGTGCAGAACATATGGATTTTGTCTTTCTGGGTCCAGATTACCTCAGTCAATATAGTATTTTCTAAATCCATTCACTTACCTGCAACTTCATGATTCTATTTTTTCTTATTGCATAGCATGTTTTTATTATCTATTCATCTATTTAGGGAATTTATGTAATTTACATCTCATAGCTATTGTAAAGAGAGTTGCAATGAGTACATTTAAACACATTTCTGTGATGTAGGAAGTTGAATACTTTGGGCGTATAGCAAGGAGTTGTATACCTGGGTCATATCATAAATGATAAATTTACTGATTTATTTCCTTAAATGCACCATTTAGATTTTGTGTCTGTGTTATTGCTACAGTCGATATATGCTGTCTCTGTTGCATATATTTTTTTTCTTCAAGAAGACCTCTTATTTGCATCATGATCTATGAAGTAGAAAACTGCAGAGTGGTGGCTACATCACAGACAACTGAGGAGACAGAATAGGATTGCAATGCTGTCATATTCTGTGTCAAGCAGGGGAAAACAGATCACACATGTCTATAGGTGCAGACTTCATATATAAAAGTTGTGAGCTTGGCATGTAGTAAAGAGTCAGAAGATGTTGATAAGACTCAAGTGCCGTACCAGCATGGCAACCGTAGTTCTTCTGAGCGAGGGACGTCGGGATTAACACACAACACAACTTCAGGTTCTGCAGACAAGCCTTTATTCCACTTTCTCACACAGTATATATAGCCCTCAGCAGGAGAGGCCAAGCCAGAAAAAACAAGAAGCTTATCACATATCACCATAGGGGTAAACATCTTTAGAAAATTGCTGAAAACAACAGATTGTTTTGTTCTTGTTTTTGCTCTTGTTTTCAGAACAACCAACCACAAGAGTGCAAAACAGATCAAGTGGGAGTGCAAAGGCCTGTCCTCTAGGGACCCAACAATTCCTCCCTTTTTATTTTAAAAGCATGAGAGCCCCTGTCTTAGGACTCCCTCAGATAAAAACTCTTACCCATCTACGGGAGGCCTTAATCCTTGTCTTAGGCGAGCTCTCTATAACAGGGACTTCTGAATTAACCAAGCAAGGTGCAAATGAGCTCACAGAGACTGAAGCCACAAACACATGACCTACATCTGGTCTTCTGCATATATAGTATAGCTATTAGATCAGTTTTTTTAAATTGAACTCCCGAATATGAAAATTAGTGGGTCTCTGATTCTTGTGCCTGCTCTTGGGACTTTTCTCCTCCTATGGGGTTACCAGGTCCAACTCAAATATGAAAGTTCTTGCTTCATTTATTAAGATCTTATTTTATAATGTTCTTTTGTCATTTCTTAGAATCCTGTTCTTTTCTAATGAGAGTCAGAAAGGGAAAAATCAGAGTGTATGATAGGTGGGAAGGAACTGGGAGGAGTGAAGGGGTAGAAATTATAATCAGGATGTATTTTATAATAAAATAATCTATTTTAATAAAAATAAGACTTTATGAGACCATCAAATGTAGAAACAAAAATAAAAACGATTATTGTGAAACATATTTTTGATAAAGAATAACGGGAAAAGAAAACACTTTGGGATAGAAAAGAATTTTGGATTGTAAATTAGTTTAGATCTAGCAGTAAAGGATTCTTCAAAATGTAAATGTATAAGGATGAAACTAGGATGTTTAACTATTTAGTACAATGCATGAGTGATAAAGTGTATAGGTAGTGTAAATATGATTAAGTTTACTAAATTAAAAGATATTAAAATTTTCTTAGGTCTCCTCACCCCCTTTTTTACCATTTCTCTTCCCCTTCCACCCTCCCTTCTCCCTTCACCCCCATGCTCCCAATTTTGTCAGGTGATCTTGTCTGTTTCTAACCAAACTAGTCCCCCTGAATGTGGTTGATAATTGCATGGCTAAGTCAAGCTGAGGGGCCACTGGCAGTGACATCAGGATTTATCTCTACTGCATGTATTGATTTTTTGGGAACCTATTCTCTTTGGATGGATACCTTGCTCAGTCTAGATATAGTAGGAAGGGCCTTGAACCTTACACAAAGCAATGTGCCTTACTCTTTGTGAAGATTGGATAGGAGTGGGGTGAGAGGTAAATGGAGGAGATGAGAGAGTGGGAACTTGGATTAGCATTTTTTAAAATCTAATAAATTATTTTAAAATGTACACAAGAAAAACAATTTTTGAAATAATTTTTAGGTCAAAATTAATTATACTGACAAAAAATTAATCTTGTCTTTATACTTTAAAAAATTAAGGTTTTTATGTTTATTTTAAAAGGCAAAAAACTAGCTTCAATGTAGACAGAGACTGCACTTTTGTTTCCTGAATAATACACAGAAACTATATTAATTACAACACTGCTTGGCTACGGTTTCAGGCTTATTTTGAGTTCACTCTTACATCTTAGCTTAACACTTTTCTATTAGTATATGTATTGACATGTGGCAATGATGTTACCTCATTTTCTACATATTTTGTTTCCTCAGGACATAGTTGGCATCTCTCTGACTCTTCCTACTCTCTCTACATGTCTTTGTTTAGATTTCTTGTCTGGCTTAACTCTGCTAAGTCATTGGCCAAAGCACCTTTACTCATTAACCAATACACAGAAGGACATCCCATGTCATCTCCAAATTTCTGTCTAAATAAAAAGGAAGGCTTTAACTTTACCATAGTAAAATTACATATACCAAACAGTTATCAAGGAAGAATTACAGTTACAATATTTAATCCATTTGGATTTGGCAAATTAAGGAAAATACTCTATCATCTATCCTGTCTTGTGTGCCTGAAGTTTTATATCTATTTTATCTTTTATCATAACTAAGAAAAACTATAACTATATAAGTACATATTATTAACTCCATCAAAGACCCCAGAAGAATATAATATTGCTTATGTAAACAGGAAGTACATTGTTAGCAACTTCCAAAGGTCTAGAAATGATAGAGATATCTCACTGCCTAGTTAGTCAAACAAAGTTTTTTTTTTTGTAATATTGGGACATCAGTCTATAGGCCTATAATATTTAGTAGACTTTTCAATGAAGCAGGAAACTTGAAGATCTGGCAAAGTTTGTCATTTGCTTTCTTCTGTGTCCTGTAGAATGTCTAGTGGTTTCTTCTGTGAAGCAGGAACTCTGAAGGGTTGTCTCTCATTCTTTTGGCAAATTCAGCAGTCATTTTTCTGTGGGTCCTGCATGTCCAGTTTATAGAGTATACCATCAAGCAGTCCAGGCAAGATCAGTATCTTGCTCAAATTGCTGGCATTGTTACATTGAAGACAAATTCCATAACGAGTTTCTTTCTTTTTTTTTATTGAGAAAAGGAAAAAAAAACAAGTTTCCGCCTCCTCCCAGCCTCCTACCTCCCTCCCCCTCCTCCCACCCTTCTTCCCCTCCTCCCACCCTTCTCCCCCTCCCTCTCCAGGTCAAAGAGCAGTCAGGGT
>NC_022010.1:90605147-90627695 GCF_000317375.1 Microtus ochrogaster
CTTAGGTCCTCCCCCCTCCGTCCATATCTTGGAAGGTGAACATCCAAACTGGCTAGGCTCCCACAAAGCCAGAAAATTAAGTAGGATCAAAACCCCTTGCCATTGTCCTTGGCTTCTCATCAGCCCTGATCACTAGCCTCTTTAAAGTAATAGAAACAGATATGTCTCATTGTTGAGAAAGGTCTAAGACCTTAAAGCTTTTTAAATGCCATATTCTGTTAGTCTTCAAAGTGTTGAAAATTATCTAACTGAAATATATCTCTTTATATCTAGAAAACCTAACTATCATGAGTTTCAAGATTGACTATTATAAATGACTATCTATTAATCTGTAATTTTAAATTATACATTACCTTTTTAAATGAGATATTTAAACATAATACCTTAAAGGAGAGTAAGAATATACATATAACAAAATTGACCTTAAATTTGTATCAATAAACCAAAATCCACACCAATGTATTCATTTCTGTATCATATTTCCTTGCTGTTTGTTAGAAAGAGATTTATTGTGACCATTAACTTCTTATAATCAACCACCTTTAAATGAAAACAAATATTTATAAACAATAATTTTTGGAATTTGGGTATTGTTTTTTAATGCTGCCTACTCTCTTTATATATCTCTGTTCAGATTTCCTGCCTGGCTTATCTCTGCTAAGCCATTGGTCAAAACAGCTTTATTCACTAACCAATGAAAGTGACACATATAAAAAAAGACATCCCACATCACGGTAAAACAAAATTTTATGCTCTATCCATCTATGTGATGGGTATTTGAAATCTGTTGAATAGAATGTATCTCTGTGCCTCAAGCATATGATTAAAAATATGTCTTAATGCTAAATTAATGTTTTCTATTGATTTGAAATCTTCAGTAATCAGAATGTCATTACCTCAGCTGTAGTGAATATTTTGATTGTAGTCATTATTCCTACTTGAAGAATTCTTGCTAAATAATGTATTTTATGGGTTTTTGTTGTTGATATTGTTGCTTTGCTTTGTGAGGAAAAACATAAACTTTGGTAGGTAAGGAGGTGAGGAGTATCTGGGAAGAGTTGAGGGGAAAGAATATGAGCAATATATATTTTATGAAAACATTTTAAATAAAAAATATTAAATAACCTTTAAAATGACTCAGAATTATATGATATTAAAATAATTTAAACAATTTTATTCATTTAAATGTTAAAATTTGGTAACTTAAATAAATATAATGAAATATTGACCTCTTCAAATGTCTTGTTAAATCTCACATAAACAGTAATTTGAGGGCTGGGAAAGTGGGTCAATGAGTAAGAGAGTTTGCTGTGCAAGCACATCGTATAAACCTAAGTTTGAATCCCCTATCCAAAAAGTCAAATTCACCAGTAGCTAAAGCAAAGCAGAATCTGGAGACCAGAAGATCACTGGGACTGGCTGGACAGAAGCTATCCTCAAGGTTAGGTGAGAGATTATGTCTCAAAATCACTAAATTGGATGACGAGAAGCAGGACAACTGATACCTTCTTCTAGCCTCTCTCTCTCTCTCTCTCTCTCTCTCTCTCTCTCTCTCTCTCTCTCTCTCTCTCTCTTCCTCTCCCTCACACCCACACACACCCACACACCACACATTTCTGTGACGTAACACCGGACTTTTCTTCTAGCAGTTTATTCAGGAACCTTGAGCAATCTTCGAATACCGGGGAAAGCCAACCCACAGCTAAAGTAGACCCTGGTCAGCCAGCCCCAGCAAGCTACGTGGGAAATGCGGATAGGTCTAGGTACACGAAAGCAAGCCACATTCTCAGTTTAGACCATATATGGAATGGTATGTAACTTAGACCACCTTATCAGCCTTAGCCATATATGGGAATACTATGTGACTTACAGCACATTCTCAAAAGGGGGTGATGGGCAGAAAGCAGCACCACCCTCATGGCACTACACAATGCAGCCCCCTACAAGAAGTTACTACATAAGGTAAGACCTTCACTTAGAACCAAAAATCTCTGTAGAGAAAATATGGAATATAAGTTTTCCTGTTATTATTACAAATCAACTTAAATTTGCAACGTTTAGCCATTAAATAGAAATGCATTAAAAATAGTAAAACATATTTTTGAAGAGTATAAACATATTTTAAAGAAGGGATTTATAAAAAAAAAGATTTCCTTAGGGAATATAAATCCAAACCACTATTAAAATTTATATATCTGTAAACACCACAGTTTGCTTATGTTGCAAGATTTAATTTGTTGAGTTAATTTTAATTTATCTGCATGGATCTAAAATAACAAATAATGAAAATCTACATTTAAGAATGCATTAATGATTTAGAAATCTATAATATTTCTGACAATAGCACAGACTATGTTTACATAAAGATTTCATTATTTAACAGTATATTAGCATGCTATGTGTGACAATACAAGAGTAGAAATTTTGATTTATTTTTAAAAAATAAACACCAAGTATTTCTCAGAAAATCATCTATGACTTTATGAGTTTTCTCAGAGCACCTAAAACTTCCTTATTTCTTAAACTGTAAATAAAGGGGTTCAACAGAGGAATCACAATGGTGTAGAACAGAGAATATATCTTATCCTTATATTTATTTGGTCCAGACCCAGGGCTCACGTACATGAAGAAGAGAGTGCCATAGAACAAGGAGACAGAGAGCAGGTGGGCACTGCAGGTAGAGAAGGCTTTGCTTCTGCCCCTCTCAGACTTTGTTTTCAGGATGGAAAAGAGAACATGAGCATAGGAGACCACGATACTCGTGAAGGTAATAGCTTGTATGACAGCAGCAAAAATGAACACCACCAATGCATTAATAGATGGGTCAGTACAAGAAAGTGAATAGAGTGGCAAGATCTCACAGTAGAAATGATCTATTATATTGGACCTGCAGAATGTTAATCTAAATAATAATCCTACATGGACAAGTGGATGCAGAAAACCAATTATATATGAAACACCTATCAGGCAAGTGCATTCTCTATTGGACATCACCACAAGATAGAGGAGAGGATTGCATATGGCAACATAGCGGTCATAAGCCATCATTACCAGAAGAAAACATTCTGTGGTAGCACTGAATGCAAAAGCATAGTATTGGGCCATGCATTCATGGAGGGAAATCATTTTATCATGGTCTAAGATGTTGACAAGCATCCTAGGAGTCACTGAGGATGAAGTACAGGCGTCTACAAAGGCTAAACTTCCAAGGAAAAAGTACATAGAAGTGTGAAGATGTGGGTCCTTCCAGATGAGAAAGATTAAGCCAAGGTTGCCCACCATGGTGATGACATAGATGAAGAAGAACACCAGGAACAGGGGGACTTGCAGCTCTGGACGATCTGTTATTCCTCTGAGGACAAACTCAGTCAGCAGGGTCCTGTTGACTTCCATAATATCCCCTTAGGCTGCTCACTGTAAAGAAATTTAGATGAAGAAATTATGACCAAAATTCAAGCAAAGGTGTAATTGATGTCAGAGTCATATTTTCTCTCTCAGATGCTCATTAATCAACACATATAAGTATAAAATATTTCTTATTTTACAAATACACCTAACATATGATGCTTCTTAGAATTATTTTGAGATAAAGTGTTTTTTAATGGTATGTTTGTATGAGAAATATTAAGGAATAGCCTAAAGACACCAATAAGGTCTTAGTGTATCATCATAGTTACTCAAGTTCCATAGATAGTTGTAATGTTTATACACAAGAAAGAATGAAAAATAATTAATGCTTATCCAGCCTACTTTAACAATACTGATAAAAGTACAAAGCTACATAATAAATATCTCAAATGTTTCTTACCTTCTTTATACTGAAGAACAAAAGCAGAAAGTTTAGTTTTAATAATATATTTTTAATAATTAATTTTATCTAAGACAAACAAAAAGATAAAAAATAATTTCAACTCTTATTTCAAATAAATATTTTTTCATTTTTTCAAGAAAATTTTACTGAGAAATTTCTAGTTCATTTAGGAAACTATTTTGTATCTTCTACATTATGATACTATAATACTTATCTCATGACATAGAATTGATAACGTGATATGCTCAAGATGTTAAAATAACTATAAGAGAAAACATACATGTTCACACACACACTCAAGTTATTTGCTGCATATTACAGATCAATACAAGTACTGTACATACACTTTTCAACTCCAAAGAGGCAGCTGATAAGGCCTTTTAATAGTTTGATTACACATGCTTCTAAGGAGATTGTGACAATTGTACAGTTATTCCTATAGTAGTACAAAGGGAGTTTTCAAGGTTAGAATATAACCTTACAAAAGAAGCCACAACTCTGCAACAAATAAGTTCATAAAAATAAGGAATAAAGGGAAGAACATACCAGTTGGTTACCCAAAACTAATTATTCAGCCCTGAACACATATACAAAAATAACATTATACAGATTTAGAAGGTTGTTTTGATGAAACTGGGAATACATACATGTATGTAAGTGTATATACACATATATGTGCATCAAAACAATTAAAGAAGAAGAAGGCATAAATTTGAAAGAGAGCAGTGGTATAGAGTATATGGGAAGAGATGGATAGAGATGAGGGAATTATGTAATCATATAAGAATCTGAAAAATACTCTATTCCATTGATCACTTCTCTGTTTTTATGCCAATACCAAGCTGTTTTCAATACTGTAGCTCTGTAATAGAGTTTGAAGTCAGGGATGGTAATGCCTCCAGAAGTTCCTTTATTATATAAGATTGTTTTGGCTATCCTGGGTTTTTTGTTTTTCCATATAAAGTTGATTAATGTCCTCTCAAGATCTGTGAAGAATTTCGATCGGATTTTAATGGGGATTGCATTGAATCTATAAATTGCCCTTGGTAGAATTGCCATTTTTACTATGTTGATCCTCCCAATCCAAGAGCAAGGGAGATCCTTCCATTTTCTGGTATCCTTGGGGCTAAGGGGAAATGGGGTGAGAAACGTGAGAAGGGGAGAATGGGGGGAGCTTGGGGGAATGGGATGGTTGGGATAAAGGAAGGGTGGACACGGGAGCAGAGAAATATATATCCTAATTAAGGGAGCCATCTTAGGGTTGGCAAGAGACTTGACTCTAGAGTGGCTCGCAGGTGTCCAGGGAGATGTCCCCAGCTAGTACTTTGAGCACCTGAGGAGAGGGAACCTGAAATGACCCTATCCTATAGCCATACTGATGAATATCTTGCATATCACCTTAGAACCTTCATCTGGCGATGGATCGAGATAGAGACAGAGACCCAAATTGGAGCACCGGACTGAGCTCTTAAGATCCAAATGAGGAGCAGAAGGAGGGAGAACATGAGCAAGGAAGTCAGGACCACGAGGGGTGCATCCACCCACTGTGACAGTGGAACTGATCTAATGGGAGCTCACCAAGGCCAGCTGGACTGGGACTGAATAAGCATGGGATGAAACCGGACTTTCTGAACGTGGCGGACAATGAAGGCTGATGAGAAGCCAAGGACAATGGCACTAGGTTTCGATCCTAATACATGAACTGGCTTTGTGGGAGCCTAGCCTGTTTGGATGCTCACCTTCCTGGTCCTGGATAGAAGTGGGAACCTTGGACTTCACGCAGGGCAGGGAATCTGGACTGCTCTTCATTCTCGAGAGGGAGGGGGAATGGAGTGGTGGGGAGGGGGAGTGGGGTAGGGGAGTGGGGAGAGGGGGTGATGTGTGCGAGGAGGGGGAGGGAAATGGGAGACGGAGAGGAGGCGGAAATTTTTTTTGCAACAACTAAAAAAAATAAAATAAACAAAAAAAGAGAAATACATCACTGTAAAAAAAGAATCTCAAAAATAAAAATTACATTGAAAATAGTCACAATAAGCAAAAATTAGCAGTGTCATCATTATCTGGATTCTACTTAAGTGTTCAAATTACAAATTTTGTTTAAAGAGAAAATCAGTTGAGGAGAACATGATAATTCAAATTAACACAAAATATCCTTGACAAAGATACATAAAGCAAATAAATTCTCAAAATATGCTTGAAAGTATCACAAACTGGAAAATAGTAAGAAGGATAGATTCTGCAAAATTTGGGCTTAAGGAGGTGAATCCAAGTCAACATTTTCTGTTAAACATTTAGTCAATGACACATTATGCATGATTATGATAAAAAACTATGCTTCAGCTATTCAATTTCTTATATTGCTGATACACACCAATGTTTTTGCCTCTATATTATATTGGTAAATTCTTTATGTACTTAAGTAAATATTCCACACTTCAGTTTGTGACTACCAAAAGCTGATTTTATCAAAGCATGTGTTTTCCAATTACCCAACCTTACTATGGAAAACTGAGAGTTAGTTAAAAAAAAGCCTGCAAAGAATAATCTTGAGACAGTAAAGTATATGGATGTACTAAAGGATTTTTTTCTGAAACAAAAAAGTAATATTGTTGTATTGTAGAAATTATTCCTTTCCATTTTTGTTGAGAATATGAAACAAAATCTTTGGGCTTTGACTAGACAACATAACATAATAACTAACAGAGAAGATTACTGTGAGTCTAATAATTATTTGGTATTCTACACTAAATCTGCAGAGGCATCAGATTATCCTTATTTAGCATCTGCAATGAAAGTGACTCTTAAGATACAAGAGTATTCTACTAGTATATTTCTAGGAATGATATCTAAAGCATGATCCAGGTGAGTAACAGTACTCAGTATACAAAGATCTCACACACTTATATGGTTCTCGGTAGTTGGGCAAGTCTTCCTGAGACAGGACGGTTTGAAATGTCAGTGCCAGAAAACATTTACTTAGTAAAATATCCAGAATATTGGTTCTATATTCTTATCTTACAGGAGCATGCATGTGCACACACATGCACGCACACACACATACACACATTTAATTTCAAAATCTTTGATCCTCAGTTACCACCTCTAAACAACTGGGTTATCTGCAGTATTACTGCTTGTGAATCTTGTTTTATTTTTTCTATCAAGTTTTGACTTCATCAATAAGCATACCCTCATCAATCTTAATCCGTGGTTTTTCATTGATGTCAATAAGCAGCACAGCAAAAAACTAAGCACAGAGTTCTTCACACATTTATATGATTAGATTCAAATTCCTGTGGTACAAATACCTAAGTGTATGCATAAGGATTAAGAGGACCAGACAAGATGTTTCAGAGTTTTTCACAATCAGTTCTGTTTTCTATTTTATTTGGTATTCCACAGATCCTCTCACCAGATATCTTAGTATATTAGCACTTTTATGAAAAGACTCTTAGTATTGAGATATTCTACTTTAAAAAATAATTTCATTCAAATAAATTACTCTATCTTACCTAATGCCCACAAGAAGACATACTCATATGGATACAATGAGATTTATATCATCATGAAGAATGCTTATGGTGAATAATGAAGACAACATAGACAATTTTTCTCTTCATGTCAATTCTCCTTAAAAAGCATTTGGATGGAATGATTTTTTTCCACATCTTAAATGATGCTTGTGAGGTCAGCACTGAAATTCCTTTAATACTAACAGAATCCCAGTAGAATAACCAGTCTCCTGACAGTATTCAAAAATTAAGAAGTCACTTCTAACAAACCTATTATAACAATTGTTTCCATGTTTTCTTTTGTTTGAAAACAAAAGCATTACAACTTAATGATAATAAAACACACATTCCATTAAGAGTTTTCTTTACAGGTACTGACTTTCTAACTTGGCTGCAGATATGAAGTAAGAAGCCAAGAAAAACTACAAGACAGGTGACATAGATACTGATGCCTGTATATAGGAACAACTCTAAGACTGGATGAGACATGATTCATCTTGTTGGTTACAAAGTCCTTATGGCTTATTGAATATCATTCTTTCCAATGACATGATTAGAGATTTATATTACAATTTGGTTATATAGCCCAAATTGCTTTATAAAGTTGAGAGATGTCTTATGCCAGTTCAGTCACAGAACAGAAAGTCATCTTTAGCTGATTTGTGCATACCATACATTCCATGATTGTATTAAGGTACATATGTATGTTATCTTTAAAAGTTTGTGTATGTTTTGGAAAAAAAAAGAGGACCAGACATCAGTGAGGAGAAGTAGCCAGGTTATCTATCTTCTCAGAATACATCTGTTGCAGTTTCCTAAAATTTCTGCATCTAGAACAACTTCATAGTGGCTAGACAAGATGATCCAGTCTCATAGACTACTTCAGCCAGGATTTCAGTTAAGCTCTGCATTTCCCATCACACACAGACCAGACAACAAATGAGACAGTTAGCTCTCCCTGGCCTTTAATATTATTCCAGTTTTCTCAGGGCTCCCAAAAGATGCAGTTGCCTGCAGACAGCAGGGAATAATTTTAAGAACATGGTACCCACATTTCCAAAGCTGTGGTGGGTGGCTTTTGGTTATTCAGCAGGTGGTGAACATTTGTTATTGTTGGGGGGGAGGTAGGTGCAAGTTGTTATTGGTCATAGTCAGGGCAGAAACTAAACAATGAAGGCTACATTAAGGGCTTTATTTCCTTCTCTTCTATCTAGTGAAAAAAATGGCATAGGGATATAGGAATGATGGAATAAAAAGGTAGATTAGTAAATCTACCTTTAAACTAAAAAGCAACTACTAGTCTCAAATATTTTACAATGATGTAGAATTTTGTATATTGATACAAATTTAAGGTTATTTTTGTTATACCATTCTATCTATCATCTATCTATCTATCTATCATCTATCTATCTGTCTGTCTATCTATCTATCTATCATCTATCTATCTATCTATCATCTATCTATCTATCTATCTATCTATCTATCTATCTATCTATCTATCATCTATCTACTTTGTTTAGGAAAATTTACTTATTTAGCTAATTTAAAATTCAGCGTAAGGTTCTACTCCTTGAAAGCAATTATTATAAACTATTTAGGATAATTAAGAAATGCAGGTTAGTAGTTACTTATCTATAACAATCAAAGTTGTATTCATGTTAGATTTGTTTTCAAGGTTAAACAGAGATATGTTTCAGATATATAGATTATTTTCAAACACCTCAGATATCTACAGAATATGGCATTTAATATGTTTTAATAATAAATTTTTTCATGACAGTGAGATATGTCTGCTACTGGCAACACCAAGCTATTTCAGAGAAGATTTTGGGCATTGGATACCCTCCATATGGAGCTTGCTGTCGATGTGGCAAAGCTAGCCACTGGAAAAGAACTCTCCATGCCTCAGCTGCTGACCATATGCTCTCCAAATTGGATAAGAGGGAACAAAGGTAGTCAACTGTTAAACTTTGACAAGTTTTTTAAACTTTGATAAGTAGGCCAGTTTTTCAAAATTTATGCTGTCTACTAGTTATTTTAGGTTTATAGACTGAAAATGGATGCCACAATGTTGCAGAGGAACTTTAGGTGACTGTAACACCCGATTTGGTGTTACACCCTCGGTACAGTTCGCGCGCCACTGTACCGAACGCGAGTCGGGCAAGGGCCTGGAGATTGAAAAGAACACACAAAGAGACCAGGGTCATTCGTAAGGAGATCAACCGAATGCCGTTTATTCAGCCTAGGGGAAGCCCTTAAGTACCTACTGCAGCACAAGGACCCCCACCCAGGCAGGTAGGGAAATCACCATATCTCAAATAGAATGAATGCCCTGCAGCTAACCACCAGGCGGGGCAGGAGAAAAATAGGAACTTAACCAGGTGGGGCAAGGGGAAAACAGGAACCAACAGAATGCTAGTCATCTGACTAGAAACTGAATGTGTCCCAGGAATAAGGGTTAAATGCTTGGTCATGCTGACCAGAAATTGTCCTCAGGAAGCACCCCAGGAATAAGGGAGGCCAGGGCCCTACAGGTGACTTTCTAGGCAACCAGATATCTCTGCTATTTATATAGGTTTGGAAGTTGCTTGTTTTGCACTTCCTGTTTACTCAGGTAATATTTTATCCTTCTCTGGTTTCTTTTTCTTTCTTTCTTTCTTTTTATTTTTCTAGACAGGGTTTCTCCGTATTTTTTTTTTTTTTGGTTCCTGTCCTGGAACTAGCTCTTGTAGACCAGGCTGGCCTCGAACTCACAGAGATCTGCCTGCCTCTGCCTCTCGAGTGCTGTGATTAAAGGCATGTGCCACCACCGCCAGGCTTTTCTCTGGTTTCTAATAGGGGTAAAGACTAAATTATTAACTGTTTTAGTTTTCCTTGTAACCAAATTCAGAAAAGAAACTTACAAAAAGATATAAAGTTTATAGGGTTGAGAAATATAAAAGTTTAAGTTGTTTTTATCAAGGAAAATATTTCAACTTCTAAAAGGATTATTTTTAGGTAGGTAACAAGTTATGATTAAAAAATGGTTTAGTTATAGACCATTGTAATCACCAAGGTAGGATAGATAATAGAGTCCTTTTTCTGAATTTGCCAAATACAAATGGACTGGACATTGGGAACGCAACTCTTACTTGATAATTGTTTGTATTGTATATATTTTTACTGTGGTAGCATTGAAATCTTTCCTTTTTATTTAGACAAAAGGGGAAAATGCTGCGGGATAATATTTTTGTAAACTATGAAGTACCTCAATGTTTACCTCACCTTCTTAAAGCATCTTCTGATTGTTCTAAGAAAGAGCTGAATGGCTGATAACCAGGCAAGAGAGGATAGGGGGGACTTACAGAGAGAGCAAAGAACTTAGGGGAAGAATCTGTGGTGGGGATTCACCAGCATGATGCAGAGGAAATTGAACATACAATATGGAGAAGAGGAAATAAGCCACCTTGCAGAACATGGATTAATATAAACAGGTTAACTTAACATATAGGAGCTATGGGGGAACAAGCCTAAGGGAAAGCCAAGCTTTCATACTTAATAAGAAGTCTTTATGTGATTATTAGTTTCTGGTGGTCCAAAGAAATTTCAGCAGTCCTTTCTCTCTGAAGTTGACAGTCTAGGGTACTCTGCTGGAGCAACTAGAACAAAAGTAAGGCCCTCTTTATGAAAATAGAGAATCTTGGAAAAAAAAAAAGACTCTAGTGCAATGTTGTAATAGGTAAGTTGTAAAGACCAGAAAAGATGACACAGTGTTAACCTGATCAGACTTCAAAGTTGTATTTAGGAAGCAAATGTCTGTGGCTTAATGTTGCGTCTGATACACTCAGATGTGAAATGCTATAATAATTTTGATCCTACTGTATTCACTGGCTTTGTGGGAGCCTAGTCTGTTTGGATGCACACCTTCCTAGACCTGGATGGAGGGGGGAGGACCTTGGACTTCCCACAGGGCAGGGAATACTGACTGCTCTTTGGACTGGAGAGGAAGGGGAAGAGAAGTGGGGGAAGGGGGAGAGGAGTGAGGGGAGGGGGAAGGAAATGGGAGGCGGGGAGGAGGTGGAAATTTTTTCAATAAAAAAAAACAAAAAAAGAAAAAATTATAGTGATTTCTTTAAAATGGCCTACCTCTGCTAGTATTTTTCCTTAATTTCCTCCATCTAAATAACTTTGTTTCTACCATGTCATCTTAGAGATGGAATTAACTATGTGTAAAAGGTTTTTTCTTTTTGTGCATATAAAGTTAAATTAAGTTTCCAGTGAATAGAACATATCTCATTCTTTTTCTCTCTTCAACTCTATTCTCTTGTAAAAGAGATGGGCAGCTTCACTTATGAATAAGTCAAACAGGCACCAATACAATTCAAGCCATCATTAAGTGTGTGTTTATCATGTCAACAGTGACAAGTGCTTTACTTTCATTCTCCCATTTTCCCCCCTCTGGAAATATTGTAGACACATATTTAGTAACTTTACTTTGTTAGTGAGGAAATTAAGGTTAAGAATATTTATTTGATTAATATATTAGATGCAAAATATTCAAGTTTATATGTTCCAAAAAGTATGAAATCAGCTCCCAAAACAAGTAGATCTACTAGATAAGCACCTTGAAGAAATGTATTCACTGTCATGTCCACTGCAGTATCTTTTGCATTGACCAATGTATTGAAGTACCCTACCTGCTCATTAATGGGTATATTGACAAGCTAAATAAGGGGAATAGGTCACTATTAAATAGTTGGAAAATCTGTAATTTGAATAACCACGGATGAACCTGGAAGAAATGTCAAATGAAATTGGATAGGACCAGAAGGCCCAGTACTTCTTAATCTCATTTAAATGCAGAATCTAAAACAGTGGACATACAGGAGAGTAGACATGTAGTTACCAGATCCTGGAGAGTTGACAGACCGAGGAATCATTTTAACTGAAGTTTTCAGTGAAATAATTAGATAGATAGATATCCATGATATACAGCATTCATGTATCAAGACATCACTTTGCACTGAAAAAATGCAACCATAATTTTTCAAATTTTAGTAAAATTTAAGGCAATTTTATAATTTGTAAAATGTTACAATATTTCCAAATACATGTGGGTCATGAAAATGCACTTTGAGTGAGGTAACTCAGATACAGGAAAACAATTTTCACATGTCCTCACTCATATGTGGTTTTTAAACATAAAAGCAAAGAAAGCCAGCCCACACACAAATCACAATCCCAGAGAACCTAGAAAACAATGATGACCCCAAGAAAGACATACATAGATCTGTTCTGTTTTAATTAGAGACCAAAAGGGAGTGGATTTATACGGAAGGGAAGATGAGGAGGATCTGGGAGGAGAAGATGGAAGGAAAACTACAATTAGGATATAGCCTATGAGAAACAGATCTATCTTCAATAAATGAAAAATTAAAAAAGTATTTTGAAGAAAAAGACGTCCAAAATCTTTAAAATATTCATAGTATCTTTAAAATTCTCAAATTGACAGTCTCTCAACTGTGGTCACCTGATATATATACTGATATATGTCACAGAATATATTGTAAAATATTTATTCCAAGAGGAAGAACCGAGGCAGAATGACAACAATAAGTTCAAAGTAGATATTTTCAAAGGATTTAAAATAATCTTTGTGAAAACCTTGCATTATTAACTTCTCATTGTTAAGATGAATTGATACAGATAATAAACTATATTGGTAGGGTGATAGTTCCTTCATGGCCAGTATCTGACTTCCTCAGACCAGAATGTCAGAAATATTATCAAAGGAAACCCTGGGCAACTCTTTCCCCAGGACCATTTGATCATGCAGTTCTTTCAATTACCATCTTACGTGAGTGATATCTACATACATATAAACAACAGTGTGTGTTTTTTGATGGATAAGGGTTTTGACCTTCTAAAATCCTAATGATCTCATCATAAACCAAACAATAGTAAGACATTTTTCTCCTTTCAGAGAGCCATGCATGAAATTCCAAACTACTGAAGTCATGGTTTTACAAACTATATTTGCTTCAGAAACCAACAGGGTGATATCATTGAACTGACTTGGTATTACTTTGTTTCCAAATTAACTGAGAAAAAGTCATTTAAAAAAATCATTCTAAATATGAAATGAGCAAAGTCTTGCTATTATAGGTATTTTAAGTTTTACTGCTGTCATGTTGTTCTTTGTGGTGTCGCATATGTTCTTACCTTTTCTACTCATCTTTTCTTCTAATAGGTGTGGTTGGGGCTCTCTAAGATTCTTTTGATTAATCTTCTAGGTGCCAGTGACTCTAAGCTCAGATGGTTGTTCCTCATGGTACAGTCAGTGCCACAGTTCCAGTTACCCCTTTGGTCACTCTGTGTTCCTGGAGGTCACTCAGTGCTCCCAGGCTTTGCTCCACTTTCTTGGGGTTTGCTGTCTCGGGCCTTCTCTAGTCTATGTTGTTGGCTCAGACCTGTTCCTGTAAATGTCCCTGTTCTGGATCTGTGCTTGCAGAGGTTCCCGTCTTGGAGTGGTCTTGTAAAGGACTCTGGCTCCAATCTTCTTTGGAGTTCCCAGGCTCATGTGTGTCTAGACCAGCAGAGGATCTGGCTCAGGCTTACTCCCTCAGAGGTCCCAAGACTCACTCTCAGATCTGCAGAAGTTTCTGGTTCCTGCCTATTCCTTTTGATGTCCCAGACCAATGCCCAGACCCACAGAGGTACTGGCTCAGGCCTACTCCCTTGGAGGTCCAAGATTCACGCCCAGATGTGTTGAGGTCCTGGCTCATACCTAGTTCCTTGGAGATCATAGACTCACACCTAGACCCATAGGGGTCCTGTTTTAGGTCTACTCCCTTGAAGGTCCCAGATTCACATATGGACCCTCAGAGGTCTCTGTCTCTGTCTCACTTGCTCAGTGGTTGTTCCCCTATACATGTTCCTGTGGAGTTCACTGTCTCAGGTTTGCTCTGGCCCAGGTCACTGGCTCAGTGCCCAGCCATAAAACATATCTGCACCTAAGGCTCAGGGAACACGTGGAAAAGAGGTACAAAAGACTGCAAAAGGTAGAGTATCAGGGAGTGCTCTGTGAAACTGTGTCTCCAAGTAATGTGAGAAGCTACCCCCATAAAGTCTCACCAACATTGCTGCCAAAACATGAATCAAGCAAGGACGGCAACAACATACATTCTAAAGAAGATGAAGGTAAGACCATGAGGCCAATGTAGGAAAATAAAGAATTATAGGCAAATTAAGGCAAGTATAGGCAGATAAAGTATGATGAGAGGGGGTAAAATGATCTTCCCTGTTCATATCAATTAGTGAAGAAAAAACGTCATGAATTTGAATATGAGCAAAAAACGGTATGTAGGAGGGTTTGGAGGGAGGAAGGGAATGAAGAAATGATTAATTACGTATAATTCCAAAGTTGAAAGAAAAAAGAGAGAATAAAAAGAGCTAGAGTTAGGTGGGGCAAAAATGCAAAGTTGAAAACAGTTGAGTGTTTTCAAATGTTTAATATAAATTTTTCTGTTTAATTTTATTAATTAAATTTATTTATTTACTTTATATCCTGACTGCATTTTCCCCTCCCTCCTCTCTCCCATTTCTTCCCCTGCTTCTTTTGCTTCCTCCTAATCCACTCCTCCTCTGTTTCAGAAAGGGGCAGGCCTCCCATGAATGTCAACAAATCATGGAATATAAATTTGAGCTGGAACTAAGCCCCTCTCCTTGTATCAAGGCTGGGCAAAAAAAAAAACAAAACAAAAAAAAACCAAAAAAAAAACCCAGTATAAGAAATAGGCTCATGGAATCTACTCAAAGCATTAGAGACAGACCCTGCTCCCACCACTATAAGTCTCACAAGTAAATCAAACTAAACAACTGCCACACATATCTAGAGGGGCTAGATAGGCTCCCTAAATATTGGTCAAGAGTTTGTAAGTTCCTATGACCCCAGGTTGGTTGTTTCTATGGGTTCTCTTGTGATGACCTTGATGCCTGTTGGCTCATAAAATCATCCCTCCCTCTCTTCAACAGTATTACCTGAGTTTGGCCCAGTGTATACATATATTTAAATCAGTCATTTGATGAAGGCTATCTGATGACAATTGGAGTGGTCACCAACTGATCACAGGAGATGGCCACTTCAGCGTACCTATTCACTATGGCTAGGAGTCTTACCTGGGGTCATCCTTGTTGATTCATGGGAGTTTCCCTCAATCACAATTTCTTCCTGACCCCAAAATTTCACCCCATCTAACACCTCTTCACGATAAAAGTCTTGGAGAGATCAGAGATACAAGGCACATCACTGAATATAATAAAAGCAACATATAGCAAACCAATAGACAACTTTAAGTTAAAATGAGAGAAACTCAAAGTGATTCCACTAAAAAATAGGAAGAAGATAAGGTTGCTCACTCTCTCTATATCTATTCATAATAGTACTCCAAGTTCTAACTAGAGTGATAAACAAAAATAGATTAAGGGGATACAAATTTTAAAGGAAGAAGGCAAAGTGGTATCATTCTTTTTAGATAGTATACACGAGCAACCTCAGATTTTTTTTACCAGGAAATTTCTATAGCTGATAAACACCTTCAGTGATGTGTCTAGATATGAGATTAATTTAAAAATATCAGTAGCTCTATAATACACAAATGATAAATGGACTAAGAAGAAAAATCAGAGGAACAGAACACAATAGCCACAAATAAAAAAAAAATTAGGATTACTGTAACCAAAAAAGTGAAAGACCTACATGGTGAGAACTTCAAGCCTTTGAGGAAGGAAAATGGAGAAGGTATCAGATGGAAAGATTGCTCATGCTCATGGATCAGTAGAATTAACATAGTAAAAATGGCCATCTTACCAAAAACAACCTTCAGAGTCATGTTTAATAAAAGTTAATACCATTATGTTCATGTTTTTTCATGACTAATATTTAGATTTCTTGTCAGGAAATGAACTGAGAGAAATGATGGATAATTATTTAAATAAGCATTATTATTTCAGAAATTATCTCTTATAGATCATCAATAAAAGGTTCAAACATGTGAATTATATCTCATGTTCATAAACATCTATAATATGTCATTCACTAAATCATGAACTATGGTGTTACTAACTTTCGTTAACTACCACAGCCTCTTGGATTTAGTCTAAGTCTTAACTACTGTATATTTAATGTGCCTCTTTGTTGGACTTTAAAAGTGTGTAATAATTAAGTATCTTATTATACTATGGAAGCAAAGCTACAAAGATCAGTTTTAATGCCTTGGAGGAAAGCAGTCATATCACTAAAGTTATTTTTAGAAACTGATATAACATTTCTAACAGCTGTGAAGGGTCAGTATCAAATACATGGATGTATTTTAGAGCTGCAAAGGAGATAGTTAATGAATGTTTCAGGGATCTATAAGGGGATTTTGAGGAAATAAATGAAACAAGATTGGTGGTTTAGTTTGGACTGGTATATTGTCAGGATCTGCATAGTGGGAGCTGCTGGCTCTAACCAGCTGCCTAGGCCAGAGTGGGTCTGAGAAAGCATGTTCCATAGGAGCAGGAGCAGATCCAGTCCAAAGACATTGGCAGACCAGGACTGAGCCAGTGACCTGGGCCAGAGCAGACCTGAGAAAGTGAACTCCACAGGAAAATGTATAGGGGAACAACTACTGAGCATGTTTATTCATTGTGGTTTGCTGAAATGGTCTCTGTCTGTTATAAAGAGAAGTTTCCTTGATGACAGATGAAGGCTACACTTATCTGTGTTCATGCTGACAAATATTATAGACTTTAATTAGGTATTATAATGGTTTAGTAAAGTGGTAGTTGTAGGTTCTTCCTATAATTTTATTAATCCTGGGTATTTAGCTAGGCTTCCAGTATCAAGCATGGTTTCCTTATTGTTGAGTATGTCTTAAGTCCAATTAGTGAAAAATGTTTGGCATTGCTAAGATATGTATGCTACTACTGTGTGCTTAGGGTTTTTAAGATATGTTGTTCTATGTTCTGGTTCACAAGCACCATAGCCAGGTAGGACTGTTATTTGCTTCCCTCATTTTGAAACTTACATGCCTCCTTTTGGTAAATGAAAGCCTACTCTCAGGAAGGAGGCTTTCAGGACAGCTCTAGCTCAGGTATGGTGTTTCCAGTGACAGGGCCTTACCATCTACTTCTGGGGTGCAAGAAGGGCAACATCAATATCATGTAGGGTTTTAGAAACTGTGTTTTGAAAAATTTTTTGAGACCTGTGACTAACTACTCAAATGAAAATTTCTTATTGGTATTGTGGTTTTTGTTAGATGGTCTTTGACTCCCAGAGGGAGCATTAAAATCCCTGATGGAACATTTTTATTTTAAACATTATGTGAAGAGTTATACAAAGACTGGATAAGTTCGCAATCTTATCAATTTGAATGATGGTTCTTTTTTCCCCATAATCCCTCAGCACTTGTCAGTTGTTTTATAATAAGATAAATTTAATTGGAAAGCTGTTACATTTAAAACACTAGAAGAATCTCAATGGAATATGTGTTTTATTAAATTGAAATGTTTTGATTTTCAAAAGAAAGAGGACATATGAAAACAATTTTTATAATAGTTTCCTTGTAGAAACTTCTTAATTCTTTGTATGCTCTCTGGAGAATGGTTATTCTACTGGGATTATTTTAGCAGCACTGAGGTAATTTTATTGTTAACCTCACAAGTAGCAGTTAAGATATGAAAAAAATTGTTCAATTCAAATTCTTTTTAAGGAGAATTAACATGAAAAGAATGATTGCCTATGCTATCTGTATTCTTTACTTTAAGAGTTCTTCATGATGACTTATATCTCATGGCATCCAGATCCATACATCTTGTAGAAGCTAGGTGAGGATTCAGTATTTTATTGGAATGCAAATATTTTTAAAGCAGAATCTTTTACTACTAAGTTTTTCATAAAATTGCTAATATACAAAGGATATCTCTGTTGAGAGGGTTTGTTCACAAAATTGAATAGCATGAAGTACTGATTGGAAAAACCTGTAAACATCTTGTCTGGTCCTCTTAAATTGTATGCCTACACACTTAGGTATTTGTAGACCAGGAATTTCAACTGAGTCACATGAGGGTGTGTGAAGAACTTTATGCTTAGTGTTTTTGCTACATTGCTTATTGACATCAGTGAAAAACCTTAGACTTATAGACTGCAGAGGGTATGCTTCTTGGTGAAGCCACAATTTAAAACAATATTTATGACTTGGATTAGGGTACATAACTCAGTAATTTGGAGATAAAATTGAGACTCAAAGATTTTAAATTAAAAAAGAACTCTATAATTTAATGCTACAGAACCAATATGCTGGATATTTTACTAAGCAAATGAATTCTGACACTGACATTGCAGTTCTTCCTGTAGCAGATATACTGAGATCTGCTGAGAACCATAGAAGTGTGTGGCATCTTACAATAGTCAGTTTGTCCTCACCTGGTTCATGGATTAGATAGCATTCCTAGAAATACGTAAAAAGTAAAAAATAAAGTATCTAAAGAGTCAGTTTCACTGCTGAAAGATATCTCAGAAAGTACAAAGTAAAGATAATCTGAGCCTTTTAAAGATTTGGTGTAGAAAATTGAATAATTATTAGATCAATATGTGTTCAATATGAAACACAAACTAACAGTTAATATGCTGTCATGTTCAATCAAACCCCAAAGTTTGTGTTTCATATTGTCAACAAAAATGAGAAGAAATAATTTCTACAATATAACTTTTTTATTTTACAAAAAATAATTCAGCACATCCATGTATTCTTACGGTCTCAAGATTATTCCTTTTAGGGTGTTATTTTTATTACTGTCCTTTCAGGTACTCATTTCGTATGTTCGTGGTGGGGCAGTCAGAAAGCACATGCTCTGAAAACTGCAGATTTTGACAGTCTCAGACTATGCTATGATATATTTAGCTAAGTTTATAAAGGACTTATCAATATGATATAGAAGCAAAAACATAAGTAGGTAGGTTATTCAGACAGCTCTTTTTGTAGTAACTTGGTGTTTGTGAATCCCACAATTGTTTGCATTCTGAGAGTTAGATACCCAGGGTTCTTGTTTCTTGATGATTACCTTCTATTGCATAAAAGCAACTCAAAGATTGGAAAATATGAAGCACAGTTTATGATAATAGTTATGTATAGTGTGTCATTGACTTAATGATAAACTGTAATAACACTGACTTGGATTCTCCCTGCCTAGCCTCAAGTTTCAATGGAACTTATCCTTCTCACTAGTTTATAGTTTGTGAAAGTTTCAAAGATTTTACTGTTTATCTTTGTCATACACATTTCCTATTAATGGGCTTCATTGTGTTACTGTCCCCATTCTCTGCTTTTCTATTTAAACAAAATTTATGATTTGAACACTTAAGTGGAATACAGATAAAGATGACCCTGGAACTTTTTTCCTTTTGTGGCTTGTTTCTTTACTATATATTTTATTTTTGAGATTATTATGATACAATTTCCCCCCTTCCTTTTTCCAACCCTTCCCATATACTCCCCACTCCTGCCATCTTCCTATTTCATGGCTTCTTTTTTTAATTGTTGTTGTTCAATATGTATGTATATATTAATATTCTTAGTTTTAGAAATATAAACATATTTATAAATATCTAGTTATAAAGACACCATTCCCAGACTATGTTATATAATACACATACATGTATATATTGCTTACGTCTTAGTGTTGGGTAACCAAGTGGTATGCTCTCCAGTATAAAAGACTATTTTTTACATTCAGCATTCCTTGTTTGGATGAACTAACTTGCTGTAGGATTGTGGTTTCTTTTGTAATATTACACTCTAACTTTGATATCCCCCTTTGTACTATTATGGGAGCAACTGGAGAATTGTTGCAATCTTCATAGAAGCATGTGTATTTAAATTTTTAAAATCATTTTCAGCTGCATATTTTTCAGAATTAGAAGATTTGTTTGCATCTTATAATTTTGCATCTTATAAGATGCAAACAAATCACAAGTGTATGTATTAGCACGTGTGCTTCCTCTTATAAGATTTATTTTAACATCTTGGCTATATCACCTCAAATATCAATTCTGTGTCATGAGCTAAGAGTTATAGTGTCATAACATACAAGATAACAAATAATTAGTTTCTTAAATGAGCCAATGACTGGTAAATAGAGTTTTATAGCAGAAATTTAAAAGTATCTTTTGAAAAAAGAGTTCTATTTATTATTATTTTTGTTTCTTTTAGGAAACAGTTAATGATATATATTATCAAAACTAAAGCTCTTTCTGCTTTTGTTATTCAGTATATTGAAGATAAGAAGCAGTTGAGAAATTGATTATACACTTTTACTGCTATCACTATTGTTTAAAGCAACTAAAGAACATATGTATTATATATTTTCCATTCTTACTTGTGCATAAAACCTTATAAGTGTGCAACTTAGAGTGACTATGAGAGTACTCTAGGACCTTATTGCTATGTTTAGGTTATTACTTAATAATTCTCCTAAAAACACACCATGAAAATTCACTGTACCTCAAAATCACTCTAAGAATCTTTGTATGTCAGGTATATTCATAAAGTCAGAAATATTCTATACTTATATGGGTGGATTAATGAGCATCTGAGAGAGAAAATGTGACACTGACATTAATTCCACCTTTCTTGAATCTTGGTCATATTTTTCATCTATATCTCTTTACAGTGGGCAGACTGAGGGGATATTATGGAAGTCAATAGGACTCTGCTGACTGAGTTTGTCCTCAGAGGAATAACAGATCTCCCAGAGCTGCAAATCCCCCTGTTCCTGGTGTTCTTCTTCATCTACATCACTACCATGGTGGGCAACCTTGGCTTAATTTTTCTCATCTGGAAGGACCCACATCTTCACACACCTATGTACCTTTTCCTTGGAAGTTTAGCCTTTGCAGACGCCTGTACTTCATCCTCAGTGACTCCTAGGATGCTTGTCGACATCTTAGACCATGATAAAATGATTTCCCTCAATGAATGCATGGCCCAATATTATTTTTTTGGATCCAGTGCTACCACAGAATGTTTCCTTCTGGTAATGATGGCTTATGACCGCTATGTTGCCATATGTAACCCTCTTTTCTATCTTGTGGTGATGTCCAATAGAGTGTACACTTGCCTGATAAGTGTTTCATATATAATTGGTTTTCTGCATCCACTTGTCCATGTAGGATTATTATTTAGATTAACATTCTGCAGGTACAATATAATAGATCATTTCTACTGTGAGATCTTGCCACTCTATACACTTTCTTGTACTGATCCATCTATTAATGCATTAGTTGTGTTCATTTTTTCTGCTGTCATACAAGCTATTACCTTCACGAGTATCATGGTCTCCTATGCCTGTGTCCTCTTTTCCATCCTGAAAACAAAGTCTGAGAAGGGCAGAAGCAAAGCCTTCTCTACCTGCAGTGCCCACCTGCTCTCTGTCTCCTTGTTCTATGGCACTCTCTTCTTCATGTACGTGAGCCCTGGGTCTGGACCAAATAAATATAAGGATAAGATGTATTCTCTGTTCTACACCATTGTGATTCCTCTGTTGAACCCCTTTATTTACAGTTTAAGAAATAAGGAAGTTTTAGGTGCTCTGAGAAAACTCATAAAGTCATAAATCCTTTTCAGAAAAATATTTAATGTTTATCCTTTAAATACATCAAAATTTCTAGTTTTGTATTGTCACATATGGCAAGCTAATATACTGCTAAATAACAAATATTTCATATAATCTTTAGTCTGTGTGATTGTCATATAAATATTACAGATTTCTAAATCATTAATGCACACTTTTATTGTAGATCTCAATTTTTGTTATTTTAAACCCACGTCGATAGATTAAAATAACTCAGCAAATTAAATCTCCTTGTAACAAAAACAAATTGTAGTTTTTATAGATATATTAATCTTAGAAGTAGCTTGAATTTATATTCTCTAAGGAAATCCTTTATTGGTATAAATCCATTGCTTAAAACATATTTATACTCTCCAAAAAATGCTACTACTTTTAATGCATTTTTATTTAATGACTAAAAGCTGCAAGTGTAAGTTTATTTGTTATAATCAGAGGAAATCTTGTATTCCATATTTGCTACTCAGAAAGTTGTATTAATTGAAGGTCTTATCCTATGTCTTAACTTTTCTCATTACTCACAGAAAGAGAGAGAGAGAGAGAGAGAGAGAGAGAGAGAGAGAGAGAGAGAGAGAG
>NC_022010.1:90627795-90630736 GCF_000317375.1 Microtus ochrogaster
GTGTGTGTGTATGCATGACTGTACCTCTCTCTATGTGTGTATATGACTCTGTGTGTGCATCTGTGTCTTTGTGTGAATATGTATCAGTGTGTGTGTGTGTGTGTGTGTGTGTGTGTGTGTGACTGTGTGTATGTGTGTGTGTGTGATACATGGAGGCCAGAAGATTTCTCATTTTCCAACATAGTGATTTTGAGACAGTATCTCTCACTCTGCTTTGAGACAGAGTCCTGGCCAGCAAGGTCCAGTCATCCTCTGGTCTCCAGACCCTACTATGCTTTGGTCTTTTTTTATGAAAGGGATTCAAACCCAGGTTTGTTCAACATACCTGTACAACCAAGCTTCTTAACCACTGATCCATCTTCCTGGCCCTCAAATGACTATGTATGTGCTTAACAGTACTTTTAAGAGGTCATCATTTCTGTCATATTTATTGAAGCTATCAAATTTTAAGAGTTAAATAACTAAAATAGTTTAAAGTATTTTAATAATACATAATTCTTTTAAAACTTATTTAAATTCTTACATTTTTATTTAACAAGTTTCCATATAAAATATTTTGCTCATATTCTTTCTCCTTCCCATCATTTCCCAAATATTCCTCTCCTCAAAACCTACCCATGTTTATGATTTTTTCTCATAAAACAATACAGCAAGAAAACAAAAAGATAACACAACTCAAAAGTAAATAATTTAGCAAGAGTTCTTCAAACAGCAATAATTGTTCCAAGCATAATATTCACTACTTGTGCAGCAATGACATTCCTACTAGGGAAGATTTGAACCCTATTGGAAACATATGAATTAAGACATATTTTAATTATGCCCTGGTGGCACATGGATACATTCTACTGAGTGGATTTCAAATAACCTACTCCATAGATGGATAGAGCATAAAAATCTTTGTTCTTCAAGCTAGGTTTTTTCTTTTAAAATAAACATCAAACCATAATTTTATAAGTATACAGTCAGGATTAGTTTTTATTTAATTTTGACCTAAGGAATATTTCAAAGACTTTGAGTTTGTGAACTTAATCATATACACACTATCTTTACATTTTATTTTTTATACATTGTACAACAGTTAATCCTCCTAGTTTCATCCTTATGTATTTACATATTTTAAAAATCCATTAATGTTAGAGAAAAACTAATTTAAAATCTAAAATTCTTTTCAAACCCAAACTATTTCATTTTCCTGTTATTCTTTATCAAAAATATGTTTTACAACTATCTTTTATATAGTATTTTCTACATTTAATAATCTTGTTCTCTCTCTTTTTAAAGAAAAGCACCTTAAAATAGACTACTTTCTCTTACAGTACATTCGTATTATAGTTTCTCTTTTCTCTACTCCTCCCAGTTCCTCTGCACCTCTCCCCCACCAGATTGTATCCCTTTATGTCTTTCATTAGAAAGAGCAGGCATCTTAGAAATAATAATCAAAACTTAATAAAATAAAATATAAAAAAATGATGCAAAAACTTCCATAGGAAGTTGGACAGAGCAACCCAACAGGAAAAAAAGTGTCCCAAGAACAGGCAAAAGATTCAACTTGTTCTCATAGTCAGGCGTCCCATTAAAATTTTAAGCTTATAGCTATAATACATACAGAGGATCTGCTGCAGACTGATGTAGGCCTTGTGCTGCTTGAATCTTTGTGAGTTCATATGCCCTTTGCATAGTTAATTCAAAGGAATTGGTCTCCTGGTCTCCATTTCCTCTGACTCTTAAAACCATTTCACATCCTCTTCCGTAAGATTGTCTGAGCTCTGAGAAGGGGTATCTGATTGAAACTTCCAATTATACCCTTTCTTAGCATAATGTCTGACTGTGGGTTTATATATTTGTTCCCATCTCCTACCAGAAGCCACTTTAACAATATCTGGATAAGGCTCTGGTCTACTTGTATAGCATAATAACATTTAGGATGCATTTTATTTCTTTTTAGTTTATTGTTTGACAAGTTGTGTTTGGTTTTACCCCAAACTGGGCTATCTAGTCTCTCTTTCTTAGTATTTAGCCAAGCAGTGTTGAGTATGAGTTTCTTTTCAAGGAAACACATTAAGGAGTGTAGCCTTTGTCTGCGAGGTCCCTGGCCAGCTAGGGCCTCTGATCCTGTAACAGAAGACCCATTAGAGGGGTGAGTGAGTTCCTGACCCATGGCAGCAGCCTGAGAGACAGATCACAGACATTCCTCAACCCCATATCTTTCCTGGTTATTCTTCAGGGGCTACTCTCCCCTGCTACTGTCTCTCTCTTCCTATCCCATCCCAGCTTGCACCCAGAAAACCCCTCCCTTCTTCCTCTCTTCTTTGGGGCCATAAGATCCCCCAGCTCAGCCCTTTGGGTGCTGGGACTGGGTGGTGAGTGCGACCAGGCAGGAGTTCCTTTGTTTCAATAGCCTGCCTGCAGCAAGGTAGGCCTTTTGTTTGCAAGGTCCCTGGCCAGCAAGGGGACCTGATCCTGTACCAGAAGATCCATAGGGGAGCATTCAGAGAAGAGATGGGCAGGCGACAATGCACGAATTCCTCCAACAATCTGAAAAGCCACATGAAAACACCAGAACCCAGCGAACTTACAACAGGAGGACTTAAACACCCTAATCAAGAAGAAGTAGAAAAAATTGACTTTATAAAAGTGATAGAGTCCCTTAAACAGGAGGTGAAAAACTCCCTTTAAAAATGGATGAGAAGAATAACAAAAAGTTTGAAGAAATGAGTAAATCCATAAATGATATCCTAGGAAACCAAGAAAAAACAATCAGATAATGGAAACAGTTCAAGACCTGAAAACTGAAATGGAGGCAATGAAGAAAACACAAACTGAGGGCCGGCTGGATATGGAAAATCTAGGTAAATGAACAGAGACTACAGAAACAAGCATAACCAACAGAATACAAGAGATAGAAGAATCTCAGATTCTGAAGACACCATAGAGAAAA
>NC_022010.1:90630974-90631635 GCF_000317375.1 Microtus ochrogaster
GGCTGGCCTATCAAATGGGCCAAGGCAGTTTCTTTATTAGCCAATGACCTTCCTCCATCACTCTTTTGCATAAGAGAGTTCTTGTAGCTATTTGAAAGAATTCCAATTTGCTCCCAATCTTGTATTTTCAGTAAAGACAGAACTTGTTCATTTTCCATGCTGAGATTTATTCTCAAAGCTGATAATTTAAAATTAGATGAACATAATATACTGCTATAACTAGAATTTTATGGTCTTCAAGTATTAACTATTCTTATCAAATTATTTATGCTTTCAACATATGGAAACATAACAACATGTATTCTTATATGTATTCTACCTTAAAAATATTAATCTGAAAACTGAACATTCTTTAAGAAACTGTCAATCATAAAAGTCTTAATTTAATTTAGCTTTATACGTCCTTTCATGACAGGGTCAGAAATTAAGAGCACAGGAATAAGCTTTATCAGAGAATTGCTGGGCAAAAAAAACCAACTTTCTTTTTTTGTATGTTTTTCATTTCTTTTTCTTTTTGCCAATCTAACAGATTCTTTATTAATTAGAGGTAAGTTTGTTTTTTTTTAAAGTATCCATTTTCCATGCTAAAAATTTTCCCCACTTAAAATATTTATATCCTTGGTTCTCAACCTATGGATTATGATTCCACCTAAAATCATAG
>NC_022010.1:90631735-90634656 GCF_000317375.1 Microtus ochrogaster
CTTACAAAAAGTAATAGAAGGAAAATCACAAACCAAGGAGTCCAACAATGCCCAAATAACTCAGACATCTAGTGACCCTTCACCAGCACAACTCAAAGAAGGGAAACACACAAACTCTTCTACCAAAAAAAAAAATGACCAGAGTTAACAACCACTGGTCATTAATATTACTTAATATCAATGCACTCAATACACTTATAAAAAGGCACAGATTAAGAGATTGGATACAAAAACAGGATCCAGCATTCTGCTGTTTACAAGAAACACACCTCAACCATAATTTGGATCCTTTTATACATTTATATACTTTATAATGAGAGTAAGTTCTATAGATATCGTAATTGGGGACTATAATAAAAAACATATGTAGGAGGATTGCTTGTTCGTCCTGGTTGCCTAGAATCAAAATAATCACACAGTATTAATTAAATCACTGCTTGGACCATTACCTCTAGTTACTTATTGGCTAACTTTTACGTATTAATTTAATACATTTCTAGTAATCTATGTATCACCATGAGGCCATGGCTTATCTGGTTAAATTCTGGCATCCGTCTCTGGTGGGAATACATGGCTTCTCTCTAAACTCTGCCTTCCTTTTCCCAACATTCAGCTTACCTCTGTTCTCTGTGTAGGCCCAAGAAAATTTCTTTATTAACCACTGGTATTTACAGAATACAGAGGGAAATCTCACATCAAACATAAGACATAAATAACATGCATTTGGTATCTAAAGGAAGGAGGATGCCAATAATTACTTTTAGAGAATAGTTTCACTTGGAGCCTTTAGTATTTTGTATATTAAAGGACTTGGGAGTGTATTGTAAGAAAGAAAACAGGATAATAGGAAAATGGCAGAGTAAACATAATAGAAAAACTATTATCTGGTTAGTATCCATGTTTCCCCTTTTAGAAATATATAATTATATATAGTCATATTGTTTAGTTTTTGAGAGTAACATAAACCACTTAAATTTCTAGCCAGTTTAATTTTATGTGCAAAATCTATGGTCAAGTACTTCCTTCTGGCTTTATCCAGATGAGAAAATAGACACTTCAGAAAGCCAAATTGAAAAAAAGATTGAGTGGTAAAATGTAATCCTTTGGATTCTGAAGTGGTGGGGTTGAATTTTCCTTCAGTTAGAAACACAAACATTGTATTTTACATAAATAATAGCTGAACTTCTTTTCAATCCAGTAAGATATTATGGAAGAACTATGAAGCAATTAATGGTGTAGTAAAATGATATACAGCTATGATGTCAAATCCTTTTAACTGTATTTAGTTAATTATTATGCCTATTTCTCAATGTGGGGTCTAGGATAATTGAGAATACTAGTTGCTATGTTAGGAACAAGGAGAATCATAAATCCTATGAAGGGAGTTTGCCTTTGAAGTGGTGGTGAAAGGTAGTAGTATATTTTATAAGTTTCAATCAGTGTGGAAACTGTATTTGAAAACTCTATTGTAAGACACAATGGCTAGGAGGTTATGTTAGTCCAAACAAGGTATGAATAATTTCTGGGTTGAAATTAATCATGGACAAGCAAAGAAATCTATGGATATAATATAGTCTTCAGTTAATAAAATCTAGAAGAGTTAATTTCCTAAGAAAAACACAAAAAGAAAATTAGACTTAGGAACAGAGTAGAGAAAGACCATTTCAGGATTGAACTTGTTTAATTTCAAGTGCCTTTGGGATTTTCCCATGAAAGTAAATTAGGCAATTTCAATTGTGCTCAATTATAGAGAATAACAGGAAGGAAAACAAACTCACTGCAAACACTGTTCATCGTAACTGCTAAGTAAGCCCCTACAGAGTATCAGAGGACACATGTACACTCTTAATTGTAACTTTGTGTGGATTATTTAATGATTCTTGACAATGCCCAGTTGAACAATGCTGACATTGTCCTATTGGGAGTCTCTTCAAAATACTCAGGGAACTTCAACATTGTTTAGAGGGAGATTTAACAGTGAAAGAAATGCTATCCTGTTCTAGTTTGGAGTTCCTGAGGAAAATCTGTGCACAAATAACACTGTCTCATCCTGTACTTTGTATGGTACATTTCCATAAAATGAGCATGGTTCCAGTTTTCCAATGTTTTGCAGTGATTGGGTGAGAGTGGACATATTTTCATAATTTTCACTGATATAAAGTTGCATTTTTTTGTTAGAGAACAAAAAATTTCCAGGCATAGAAATTGATGCTCATTTGCTGATGCTCCATTTACAATTCATGGTGGAAGAGACAGCATCGTTAAGAAGTTTGCATTAATTAATTGAGCTTTGAAAGGTGATTCATTTCCCTCTAGTAGATTTTATATACAAATTCATGAGTATTTCCCTCAAATAATACTGCATGATCTGAAGCTGAAAATATTAGTAGTCTGATGATATGAATAATCTTGAATCTTAGATGATATGTATCTAGTCAGTTATAATTTTAATCAATATTTGATACTCTTTTGTTGTACGAGCTGCGGGCGAGCTGCGGGTTGCATTCCTGCTGCCCTGCTCCCAGCCACCTGGCTTGCTTATGCCCCAAAATAACAACACACAAATTGTATTCATTTAACCACTGCCTGGCCCATTTCTATTAATGTGTGTAGCACCGAGGTGCGCTTACCGGGAAGATTCTAGCCTATGTCCATCCTGGGTCAGAGCTTCATCGCATCTACCCGGGAGAGGGGAGCATGGCATCTGAGCTCACTTCCTCTTCCTCCCAGCATTCTGTTCTGTTTACTCCACCCACCTAAAGGCTGGCCTATCGAATGGGCCAAGGCAGTTTCTTTTTTAGCCAATGACCTTCCTCCATCATTTCCTCTTTTTCTGTTTAAACAAAAAGGAAAGGCTTTCACTTTAACATAGCAAAATTACATATAACAAAGCAAGAATTACAGTTACAATATTTACATCT
>NC_022010.1:90638726-90647195 GCF_000317375.1 Microtus ochrogaster
AAGTATCCATTTTCCATGCTAAAAATTTTCCCCACTTAAAATATTTATATCCTTGGTTCTCAACCTATGGATTATGATTCCACCTAAAATCATAGGAAAACATAGCTGTTTACATTATGATTTATTATAGTAGCAAGATTACAGTTAAGAAGTAACAACAAAAATAATTATATAGTTAGGAATCACCATGAAATAAGGAACTGTAGTTAAGAGTCACAGAATTAGGAAGGTTGAGAACCATTGGTAAGCAAATATATTTCTTTTCCTTAGGTTTATTTCTGAACTTAGCTGAGTTTTAATTCTAAAATTAAAGATGAAGTGCTCCTCGTTTTACATGGAATTTTCAGTATAGAAATACCTTTATAAAAGGCAACAATCGGAAGTCACTGTTCTTTTATTTCTGCTTCTGTTCTACGCCATTAACTTGTAAAGCCCCTTCTTTCAGGTATCTACATGCAATTTATACATTTGCATTCTTACCATTTTTTTGTTGTTGGTGAAATGATTTAGGCTTTATGAGATTTTTTCCTGCTAGAACTCTCACTGGGATTTATTACTTGTTTCTTCTCCAACCCCTTCCTTTCCTCTATCTCCCCTCACAAAACAAAAAAGCAAAAACCCCACCCCCAAAGACACTATAGCAAATTTAGCATTTTTTACCAACATGCAAAATATATTTCTAAGTGATACATTTTACACAAAATTATTAGAGGTATGACAATAAAGAGATTGTAATTATTTTCATTTATCTACATATCACTCAAGATTTGATACTGTCTAACAATCTCAAATTTTGTTTCTGTTCTTCTTTCAGCACCGAATTTTAGTCTATGTTATTAATTTCTCCCACTACTTTATTCTGGATATGTGTTTCCCTTCCCACCTTAAAAAACAAAAAATTATATATTACATGCACACACACAGATTAATTCTTGTGTGTTTATGCTTTTATTTCTAGGGTATAATAAAAGGAGAATATATCAGACATATTTGCATTTAAAATGGGATTTTATAAAATTGTTTTCAGAAAACCTGTAGCAATTACTTTTCCATAATAAGTATATGAAAATACTATTTTTATCATCTCCATTTATATTGGAATATATTATACATTTTAATTTCTGATAATGTTATGTATAAATAGGGATATATGTGAGTGTGTATGTGTGTGTATGTAAATTGTATACCCCAAACTGACCATCTTTCATTTCACTGTGGTCAGAATACAGACATAAATATTCATATTACTTTCATTCATACATTAAAGTATATTTCTCAAATTTATTATATGTTCTTTGTTTTTAAGATACTGCTTGTTGTTGTTGCTGCTGTTTGTTTTATGATGAGTTGTTTCCTTGGATAATAGGGATAAGGTACTTTCTTTGCTATGTGTTACTTTCTAAGTTTGATGTGAGAGTGGAGTCTAATTTATTATTTTCAGACATATAACTGGCAGTTACAATCATTGTTTTGGGTTCATATCAGTCATATGCATACTAGGACTTACATTTATTCCTCTATTCTGTCTACTTATGCTTTTCTCCTAATGTTTTGTTCATTAAGCCTTTAACTTAGTTCACTATTTATTAAGTATGTTTGACTGTTTTTTACTCCTTATATTAACCTTAGGACTGGAAACTGATTTTTCATGTCAAGGTTTATAAAACCTTGGTAAACTGAAAAGCAAAGAATTTGCATTAAATTTTTATATAGCTTTATATTTACTTTCTTATTATAGGAATTTTTTACTGATTATTTAAATAAAGAAATGAAAGTAAATATTTAAAACTAGTAGAGAAGCATCATATAGGACTATATTAGTGACACAAACATCTCCCCATTTTATAATTCTACCTGGTTGTTCTCACCTTTTCACCTTAGAGATTGTCCAGGTCTGATATGGCAGAAAGAAACCAGACTCTGGTGACTGAGTTTGTCCTCACAGGACTCATGGATCATCCAGAGTTGCAGGAGCCACTCTTCCCTGTGTTCCTCATCATCTACCTCATCATCATGGTGGGCAACCTTGGACTGACTGCTCTCATCTGGAAAAACTCTCACCTTCATACCACTCCCATGTACTTATTCCTCAGCAGTTTAGCTTTTGATGATGCATGGACTTCATCCTCTGTGAACCCCAAGATGCTTGTTAAATTTCTATCTACAGATCAGGAGATATCCCTGATTAAGTGCTTTGCCTAATTTTACTTTTTCTGCTCCAGTGCAACCACAGAATGTTTCCTGCTGCTAGTGATGGCCTATGACCACTATGTTGCCATATGCAACCCCCTGTTTAATCCAGTGGTGATGTCCAATAAGCTCTGTACTCAGTTCACAGTTGTTACATATTTTATAGGTGTTCTGAATTCAACAATTCATGTGGGGCTGTTAATCAGATTCACTTTCTGCAGGTCCAATGTTATACATTATTTCTACTGTGAAATTATTCAGTTACTCACAATTTCTTGCACTGATCCTACACTTAATATGCTGGTGGTTTTCATCTGCTCACTCTTTATACAAATCTTCACATTTGCAAACATTGTAGTCTCTTATACCCGTGTGCTCTTTGCCATCCTGAGAAAGAAGTCTGAGAAGGGCAAAAGCAAAGCCTTCTCCACCTGTAGTGCCCATCTGCTATCTGTCTCTTTGTTCTATGGAAATCTCTTCCTCATTTATATACGTCCTGGGTCTGGACCAGCTGAAGATAAGGAAAAGATGTATTCCTTATTTTACACAATAATAATTCCCTTGCTAAATTCATTTATGTATAGTCTGAGGAATAAAGAGGTTCTGGGAGCCCCGAGAAGACTAAAAAAGAAATAAACACAGCTGGCCGAGCTAGTGGGAACTCAGTCTCTGGACCAACAGGAAACCTGCATGAGACCAAACTAGGCCCTCTGCATATGGGTGACAGCTGTGTAGTTTGGTCTGTTTGTGGGACCCCTGGCACTGGGATCAGGACCTGTTCCTGGTGCATGAGCTGGCTTTTTGGAACCTATTCCCTGTTCTGGATTCCCTTGCTCAACCTTGATGCAGGAGAAGCTTGGTCTTTCATCAACTTGATATGCCATGGGAGGCCTGCCACTTTCTGAAGGAGGAATGGGGGAGTTAATGGGAGATTGGGAGAGGGAACAGAAAGAGAGAAGGGAAGGGAAACTGTGGTTGATAAGTAAAATAAGTGAAAAAAATAATAAAAATGTCAGGGGAAAATAAATAACCATTTGTCACAAGTTCCAAGTGTTTTTTTTTAATTTATCATATAACAAGAACAAAATACAAACAAAAACAACAAACCCAGGTTCACTGTATGAGGTACCACTCTGCCATTTCAGCACAGAGTAGTTACTCAGAATGTTTTGTGAGCTCGGTATGATGGCAGAAAGTCGGATAAAACATAAGTTATCATTTTTTTACTGTAATGTACCAAGGAGATGACAAGAACTTATGAAAATTTGAGAATTTGACAGTTTCAATAGACAGAGAGTAAAAAGCAATAGTTTGAATAGTGTTTAGAAATCCGAGTTCATTATAAAAAAATAACTCTTAAGGCCATCTAAAAATATATTTTAGTTAACTAGGTTCAGCTATTCCACATTATAAATTAAAAGGATAGCAGTTTACATGATAACTATTTGCAATTCACTCTTGACAACTAAAAACAAAATGAAAATAATCTGGGTTGATGATGATATCATCAAGGGACAATAGGGTTTAAGATGAGGGCCGTTGAATTTGTATATAGACATTTAATTTGAATAAATGATTGATGTTTCAGAGCAGATAAATATGTTCTTGGGACACAGCACCTTGAAAAGAAATAAAATAAAAGAAAATGGTATATATATATTCCCTAAAAAGCACAGAGGGGAGGTTGATTTCAGGCAATGCCTACTCCATATTGTGTAAAATCTGCTTGTTTCCCCCAAACTGTGCCTGGCCTTAGGGAATTATTTTCTTCTCTTTTCCTTTTTAATTTTTATTTCTTTATTTTTAAATTTCATTTTACATTCCAACCACAGTATTCCCTCCCACCCTTACTCGTCAACTCCCCAGACTACACCCCCATCCACTCTTCCTAACAGGTAAGGGCTGGCAAATTAAGTCGGGACAGAACCAGGCCTTCCCCTCAGCATTAAGGTTGAGTATGGTATCCCACCATAGGAAATGGGTCCCAACCAACTAGCTCAAGTACTAGGGATAGATGCTGGTTCTACTGCCAGGGGCCCCTCAGATAGTCCAAGCTTCACCACTGTCTCCGACATATGGAAGGCCTAGTTCAGTCACTTGGAGGCTCCACACATGAATCTAGAGTTCATGATTTCTAGGAGCTTGGTTCAGCTGTCTCTGTAGATTTCTCCATCACTAAGTCACATAAAAGCATGTAGATTAAAAGATATGGGTCAATTTAAGTTGTAAGAGCTAATAAGAAAGAAGCCTAAACTATCTGATTGGCTTTTGTAAATAATTAATAAGTCTCCATATTGTGATCTGGAACTGGCTACAGTAGCGAACCAAGAAGGCTTGAGAGAGTGAAATCCTGAATAAACGCGTATTTGATGTGAGCGCCATCTGTTGAAGGCTCCAAGACTAATTGACTCATGGGAAATTGGCAAAGATATTACTCTATTGGGCCATGTTCAAGACAAATGGAAAATGTTTCCTCCGGAGTCTCAATGTGAGTGCGTGTTGCGTGCAAATACTATCAGCTGTGGCTTCTGCCTTCTGAATGTTTACAACCTAAGCCTATTTGCATATAGAGACACCCTACAAAGACTAGCTAACCCCTAACTCAGACCCTTATATGGTCGCTGATTGTCTCTTCAGTCTCTGTGAGCCCTTATGAGCTCTGCTTAGTTGATTCTTTGGGCTGGGTCATGTTCTCTGGCCACCTTCAAACTCTCTAGATCCTAATATCTTTTACTCACTTCTGTTAGAACCCCTGAATTCCACCTAATGTTTGGATGTAGTATTCTACATCTGCAGCTATCATTTGCTGGATGAAGACTCTCTTATGATGACTATGCTAGGCACCAATCTATGAGTATAGCAGAGTGTTATTAGAAAATATTTCTTGACTTTTTTTTTTTTTTTTGGCCAGTCCTATTTGTTTCTATCCATGTCTCTGGGCTATCCAGAAACTGGTTCCTAGTCATCCAAGCAGAGTTAGGCATGGGCTATGTCTATGGCTTGTACCTCAATTTGGAAGAGTCATTGGTTGGCTACTTCCACAAGTTCCACTCCACTGTTACTCCAGCACATCTTGTAGGCAGGATGAATTAACTGTTGGTCAAAGGTTTTGTGGCTAGGTCGATGTCCCAATCTAAACACTGGAAATCTTATCTGAATACCAAAGATGACTGGTATAGGCTCTACATCCCTCATGTTTTGTTTCTTTCCCCCTCTTTTTCAAAATGCCTTATTATATACATGCATACTTATTCATTAATGCTGTGAGATAAGATAATTCATATAGGAAGAAATGAAGAAATGAGTGTAGTAAAATATGGACCCTGGCATACAGTAAGGTGCAGTAATGGACTGCATGGCTACAAGCATTTAGCAACCATACTGATTAGTCAGTAGCCAGGCAAGAAGTATAGGCAGGACAACCAGACAGGAAGTAGAGGCAGGGCAATGAGAACAGAAGTATTTTGGGAAGAAGGAAGCTCTTTCTGCAGTCCTGTCCAGACACTGAAGAAGCAGGATGTGACCTGCCCCACTGAAAAAGGTACCAAGCCATGTGGCTAATATAGATAAGGATAATTGGTTAATGTAAGTTATAAGAGCTAATATGAAGCCTGAGCTAACGGGCCAATCAGTCTATAACCTATGTAGACCTCTGTGTGATGGGACCTAATGACTATGGGAATTGGACAGGACAGAAACCCCAACAATGCAGGCCGTACATGTTACAGATATATATTCATATATATATATATATGTATATGTACACATAATGTATATATACACACACACACAAAACATAATACATACTTTACTCATCGAACAAACTGAATAGTGTTGATTTCTTCTCCTTTTCTTTTTTCTATTCTCTCACCTGAACTGAGACAATAACTGTTAATAATTTGGGTTAATAATTTCATTTATCTTTATGTTTTAACTGTATAAAATACACATAAAAGAAGAATGAGAATTTTAATAATTTAAACTCTATTGATTGTGATAAAAGAACATATAGGTCCCTATGTTTTATTTTTATTATTTTGGCCATTTATTAAATAGTGGGAACAATCTATCATTATGTTCTCTGTAGATTGTAAGAAAAAGGAAACACACACAAACAAAAACAACCTATGGGCAACTGAGAAAAGCTGAGAGTGGGGAAAGGTGGTCCTTGTCAGGAAGGAGCTTACCAATTTGCTGTCCAGTGGTCAACAGTTAGCTTTTAAAGCATACATATAAGTAACATATGGACTCAATAATTTATATTTAGAAATTTATTTGCACATACACATACATATGCATGAAATAAAAATTAATGAAAGAAGATCCAGTGAATTTGAAAGAGTATGAGAAGTGGTGTATAGAAGGTTTTAGAAGGAGGAAAGGGAAGGAAAAAAAATGTTGTAATTATAAGTTCAAAATAAAAAGGAAAACTACAGAAAGAAAATAAGAAATGGAAACCTGTCATTTCATATTCCAAGTGACATGGACAGAGCCAACTGTCCTGTCTTCCTTACTAAAATGGATGGATTAAAATTATGAGCCTCAACAAATGATTTTCTTTGGTATTTCTTTCGGGCATTGCTCAAAGCCACATAACTAATATGGTAATAAAAAAGAAACAACAACAGTTAGTATCAGAGAAAAGAAAGATCCCACCTAGATGTAGTAGGAGGCTGCTTGTTTGTTCCCAGCCGTTCAACCCTGTAATAATCAACAGAAACCAAATTGTTTGCAATGCTGTTTGGCCAATAGGAAGTGATTGTTGGCTAACTCATGTCTTAAATTAAATCTCCATTAATCTGTGTATTGCCATGAGGCTGTGGCTTACTGGATAATGTTCTGGCGCCTGTCTCCAATGGGGCTACATGGCTTCTCTCTGACTCCGCCTTTCTTCTTTCAGTTTCCCCTACATTCTAGTTCTTTCCTATCAAGTCAAGCCAATTTCTTTATTCGTTAACCAATAAAAGCAACACATAAACAGAACAACCTCCCACACCACCTAGAGACCTACTCAATGTGACTAGAGATTTGTGAAAGGGAAAGTGAACTTGACTTCATTTAGGGGAGGTCGAGAGTGTTTTATGTGTAGAGGAACAGTAGAGCAGATGGCTGAGACTGGAAAATCAAACACACAACCACACAGTAGAATAACCTGCCCCATGATCTGATCACAGAAACACAGCCTCACCTACGGTTACCTGTGTTGATATGAAATAATTTAGCCTGAGATTGAGAGTGACATTTGTCATATATATTTCTGCTAAAACCCAAGTCATATTTAGACTCTTCTAGTCTATTTCTACAGTGATCTTGAATTAGATAAGACTAAAACATTGAGGTAAATCAGGTGTGGAGCTGGATTTAGTAACTAGAGAGTATGGATTCTGAATACTATGTGTAGTAAGGATATTTTTCTGCTTTTCACATTACTTTCTTGTATTGTTTGATATTTGTTTTTATTGAGATATACATTTTTCTCTGCTACCCTTCAATGCTCTCCCACGGTCCCCATGATCCCAGTTTACTCAGAAGATCTTGTCTTTGTCTACTTCCCATATAGATCAAATTGGAAATAATGTATATTGTCCTTGAGATGGAGAACTAAAGTACCACTAAGAAAGAACTAAGTTGGGGAAATAAGTCCCACTCGGTAAATCAACAAAGACATTTGGATTGACTGAAAACACAATTAATATTGTAGTAAATAATTTGTAGATTAGGTGACAAAATTTTTTGATCAGTGTTTCTCATTTTGATGAAGATAATTAAGCTTATTAATTTTTTGCAATTCATCTTCACAGGAAGTTTTACATTTTCAGTGGGAAGAGTGCATGTTCTGGATGGTGGTGAAAAAATGTGAATTTTCTGAGGATCACTTATGAGAATTTGATGGCTCTGTTACGAGTATCGGTGTTATTAGAGAATTGTGTGTCTGTACGGGCAGTGGAAATGAATGCAATGAGCCTGAAGTGAATTGTGATGATAGAAAGATCTGGTATAAAATAATTCAAGTCAAGATGAGCTGGCTATTATTGAAACAACAGAGTTACGTTAAAGTACACCAACAATGTGTCTCTTGCTTTTGGTTGGTGTATCTGCTTGCTTGGTAATCCTCCTTCTGTACTCCGAACACTGGAAGGACAGTGGAGTTGGAGGGTAAATATGGAGAGATATTCAATTGATTAGAATGTGATTTTTTTTACTTATACCATTGCTTTTTATTAAAAATTTGTTCTACATCAACAGCTATAATTGCTCTATGAAATGCTTATTTTTTTT
>NC_022010.1:90647920-90682750 GCF_000317375.1 Microtus ochrogaster
CCCCTCCTTCCCTTCTACTTCCAAATGAATATCAAGTTAATTAGGTAGTTGTGACTAAGAGGAATGAAAATAAACTTATTCAAAGTTTTTGCTCAGTGATTTTTTTTTTTAATAAAACAGTCTCCCCTGTGAACTCTGAGGACAAATGCATTTTTATTGTATTAGCTTTGCGTATGATGTGATGATTTTTTCTCAATGCCCCATGGAACAACTTTGACTTTATCCTGCTAGGAATGCCTTGGGAAATTAAGAGAATTTGAAGATGATTTAAAGAATCTGTTTGCCATGAAAGAAAAGATGCTAAAGCTCTTCATTTTGGAGTTTCTAGGGGGAACCTGGCTCACAGATAATACTACTTTCCCCCATATATTTAACATAAGTCTCAGAAAATGAGTGCATTTCCAGGTGCCTGGTGTTTCACAGAAATTGGGTGAGAAAGCAGATTTCCAAATTGGTAATTTGTACAGAACATTTTCATAAGAAATTAAAAATTTTTAAAGGATTTTATAAAAATTAGCAACGGAAAAGAAGACAGACACCTACAAATGGCAGTCTGAAAAATATATATCTTTTGGGATTGTACTGCATCAGTAACACTCATTGAGAATGCTCTCACTGATCAGACAATGAAGGTAAAAAATGAATAATGATAAGAAAATTTCAATGTATTCAGAGGATATTTTGTAGTGTTAAAGGTGTTCTTAATTAAGACATGATTATGTCACAAATATTACTTATTTATAATATTTCTGAATGAGAAATTCTGTCTTAAGTGGTAGTGCTTGAGTGAAATAAAATTCCTTCAAATTCATCAAATCATGTGAAGCTAAGAAAAGCAACTGCCATAGACTCCGCTTGTCTCCAAGTGCTTCCTGCAACTGTTAAGCAAAATAATTATCATTGCATTATTATTCTGTTATGTTAAAATTATTAATTCTAAGCTAAATTATACATCATAATAACTGAATACAGTTGCAATAGTTATATCTGGCCAAATACCATAGGGTGGAATTTTTATGTTACATTTTATCCTGATGTATATTTAGGACTCTATGTGTTTAAAAGTAAAAGTTCTCAAATGTTTTATCTTCTGTTAGATAGAACAGCAGCTCAAAAGTCATTCCTTATACTGATATTCAATTCTTCGAGGAAAATGTGTTTTCATTTTAAAGTTATATGAAAGCCAATTTCTGCACATTTTTACACATAAAAATGTTCTTATAGTTGCATATAGGCTAGCAGTATTTATGCTTTTATTTTTTCATTTTATTTTAAATTATTTTTCATATGAAAATTTTTGAAGTTTTTCTGTGACTAAAAATATCAAAAAATCATTTTGTTTATACAATTTTAAAAGAAATATAAAATTTATATTTTAAACGGATACTCACAAAGGGGATATTTTAATGAGAACATTTTTGAAGTTGAAAGATTTCTAAATCTTTCCCTAAAATCCCTACATATATAATCATAGATAGTTGGGAGAATTACAAACTTATATATATATATTCTCAGTGCCAAATTTTTTTTCCTATAATAGCTAAAGAAATATGAAAATATCCTGGAGGTTATTTCTATATTTCTATTTAATTTTATTTATAAAAAATTAAATTATTGCCTTTAAATTTTCATGTCACAAAATATTTTTTTTATAAAAGCCACTATCAGGACTCCATTGTGCTCAAATTTATAAGCTATTAACATGTTTGATACAAATCTACACATAGATAAAATTTTGTATAAAATATTATTTATATGAGTCTGCATTTACGAAATTTCTAGTTGTTTTTTCCTTCTTTCCCACCTCTCTTTCTCCATCCTAGTTTGTACTTATATACCAAGAAAAACAGTATTATAAATATAATGTGTTTTATACATATTTTTGAAATTAAGGGGATGTTTTAAAAATCATAGCTTATTTGTCTGTGTGATTATGCCATATTTTACTCCTTCATACTTTTGTCTTCAGAGATAATATTCATTGTGGTAGTTCTCAATAAAACTGATAATAGTTCATTTTTGAATGCAGCAGGACATATCCATCTGTTTCTCTTACATGCTCCTTTGCAAAAAATGAATTGCATATTCTTTGTATATCTGTTTTTATACAGTAGTGCTTAGATTCCTAAAGTATAACTAAAAGAATGGTAGGTTTATTAGTAAATGCATTTAATTCGAATAAATTGAATTTTATAAAGTTGTATCCCAAAGGTTGCTGCAATTAGTATTTCACAGGTAATATGGGAAAACATCAATTTCTTTACCTTAATGTTCAGTGAGCACTGTGATGTCTTTTACTTTATGCTAATAATACACATGAGGAGATGTGGTGTGTGTTCATTTTCCTCTAGGTATATGCAGAGTACACAGTAGGAATTTCATTCTATGTATTTCCAGATTCCAGCTGACAGTGCTAGCATTATCTGTCACATCAATTACACTTTCCTACTGTATGACAATGCATATTTGTTTATGTATTTATTCTTTTTATGTTACAATCTGAGATTTTTTTTCTAATCCCTTACCCACATCTCTAATATGCAATGTCTAAATATCTTGATTATTTAATCTTTAAACTTCAGTTTAACATCAAGTACACTCAACTGATCTTTCTGATTATGCTCTTGGGAGGGGAACCTGCTTTATTCATGTGAGTTTCAAATGAGACATGCAGTTCTAAATATGAAAAACACAAACTGCATTTATTAGATTTAAATATATTTCCACAGCTGGATGGTGATGGCTTATGACTTTAATCCCAACACTTGGGTGGTAGAGGCAAGCAGATCTCTGTGAGTTCAAGGCCAGCCTGGTCTGCAGAGTCACTTCCAAGATCACCAGGGCAGTTACACAGAAAAACCATGCCTGACCCCCACAAAGAAAACAAAAACAAAAAGATTTTCCACTAAATACACATATTATTTTATGTGTAGTAATGTTTCAATTTTTATTATGCAGAAATTCTAATGCATATTAAAGTAGACAATGACGAACATTTTAAAAGTCCTGGCATAAGAAACAACCATTTGGAATATACTAGTGACCTGGATATCACCAATTTTATAATTTTTTGGATTTCTGTATTTATTGATTCTTTCATTTTAGTGATTGTCCATGTCAGACATGACAGAAGAAAACCACACTCTGGTGACTGAGTTTATCCTCATGGGACTCACAGATCAGCCCACGCTAAAGGCCGCTCTGTTCCTACTGTTCCTCGTCATCTACCTCGTCACCATGGTGGGCAATCTCGGACTGATTGCTCTCATTTCGAAGGACCGTCACCTTCACACCCCTATGTACTTATTCCTCAGCAGTTTAGCCTTTGCTGACTCATGCACGTCATCTTCTGTGACCCCCAAAATGCTTATCAACTTTTTATCTACAAATCATGCTATATCCCTTGTTGAGTGCTTTGCTCAGTTTTACTTTATGGGTTCCAGTGCAACTACAGAATGTTTTCTTCTGTCTGTGATGGCCTATGACCGCTATGTAGCCATATGCAAGCCCTTGCTTTATCCAGTGCTGATGTCTAATAGACTCTGTACTCAGTTTATAGCTGTGATATACTTACTTGGTGTTCTGCACCTGGCAATTCATGTGGGTTTGTTACTTCGACTAACTTTCTGCAGAACCAACATTATACAATATTATTATTGTGAAATTTTGCAACTTTTCAGCATTTCTTGTATTGATCCTTCAATTAACATGTTCGTGCTTTTAGTATTTTCAATTTCTATACAAGCCTTCACCTTTGTAACCATCATGGTCTCATATGTCAGTGTCCTCTTTGCCATCCTGAGAAAGAAGTCTGAGAAGGGCAGAAGCAAAGCCTTCTCTACCTGCAGTGCCCACCTGCTCTCTGTCTCTTTATTCTATGGAACTCTTTTTCTCATCTATGTTTGCCCTGGGTCTGGACCAGTTGGAGACAAAGAGAAGATGCTTTCTTTATTTTATACAGTAATAATTCCCCTGCTCAATCCATTTGTTTACAGTCTCAGAAACAAAGAGGTTATAGGTGCCTTTAGAAGAGTAGTAAGGAAATACTAATTTATGACATTTCTCCCTCACATAATGTGGAAAATAAGATGACAAAATCAACAGAAAAGAAAAGAGCTCCTATGTACTGACTAGAACTCTGTCATTCTCCTGGAGGGTCAGTGTCCTCTGCTGGGGACAACTAGCTTTGAATTTTGGATCTAAAACCCCGTTGGTTTCTTTCATAATGGTCAGTGAAGCTGTGGTAGCACAACTCATAAACACCTTGTCTAGAAATAATATCCTCTATTTTATTTGAGTTTTTAGATTTTCATGTTAACTATTTTCTTTGTCATTTCCAAATTTTCAGACGTGAATTTATAGTTTTACTAGAACATCCTGAGACACAATTGCTGAGACATAACTCTAATCATCTTTGGCAAATATAATTAGCAGTTTTCAGGAAGGAATAGTTTACTCTTCTTTAATAAGGTTTTTAATCATTTACTACACTAAACAACACTGTTAAAATCATAGCAAAATTATTTCATGAGGGAATGCATTCTTGAGAAGAAATGTACTATTGAATATAAGAAAAAAGAAAATGCAATTAAATATAAAGATGGTATCAATGGATATAGGAAGAAAAATGGAGTAGCCATAACTTAAAATGTTCAAAATGTGTCATGTCTATATTTAGAGCCCAGGCTACCATTTTATCAATGATAGTAAATAGTGTTCAATAATTTATAATATTTATAATAATTTATAAAATTTAGTGCAGTGAAAAGCAATTTCATAAAGTTTTGTGGTATTTACATTACTGTTGTTTTCAATTTTACTAAGAGTTGAAAGTGGAATTTACAAGGTTGTCTGGCACCTAAAATTAAATAAATACAAAGTTGTGCTAATGAATTCTCAACTATAGATAATGATTGCAGGCACACATCAGAGGTAAATTAATTGATCATATCTATACAATTGTATATTTTAGTTTAGATGACTGTTATTTTGTAGACATATATAATTCATTATTTTTTAAAAAGAGTAATTATATTCTTTCAGTATATTTATTTATGAAAAATAATCATATCAAAAGAATTAGCTTTAAACTGTTGGACTACTAACAGATATGCCTTGTTCTACTAGTTGGAAGCAGCTTATCTGCATGTCAATGGCAACAACGATACTGAATGTTTTCTATAAAGATGTTAACTGTATGATGCCTGTATTTAATTACTTAACCATAATCAAAATGCACATTATTAGGAAAAAAAAGTCAACTTTTGTATCTTATCCTAAAATAAATACCCTTATTTTCTCTGTGACAAAAGTCCTTTAAAAATATACTACATAACTAAATTCTTTTTTAAATTATTTGTATACAGACATGGTGGTACATTAGTTTAATCCCAGGTTTCAAGAGGCAGAGGCAGGCAGCTCTCCGAATTCAAGGCCAGCCTGGTCCAGAGTAATTTTCTAGGACAACTAGGGCTGTACAGAGGAACCCTGTCTTGAAAAATCAAAAGAAAAGTTATTTGTATGTACATCTAATTTAAAATGTTGAATTATTTTCCTAACATTGCAATCTGTTTCCTAAACTTTCTTTTTATCTATGCTTTAACATATTTTAGTTGGAGTATCAATTTAAAATCTATGTTACCAAATTTCTCTCTCTCTCTCTCTCTCTCTCTCTCTCTCTCTCTCTCTCTCTCCAGTTCTTGTTTCTCTATGTAGTCCTGGCTGTCCTGGAACTCCATCTGTAGACTCCGCTATGGCATGTGTCACCACCAACCAGTTCAAAAAGTTTTTACCATCCCTGAAATTATACAAATTAACTCTGTTTTTAAAAGCACTTGTTACTCTTACAGAATACCCAGGTTCAGTTCTCCACGTCCACTGTACAACTCCCAACATCCTGGACATCACAGATCTTGTTCTGACTCCCATCAGCACCAAGCATGCACATGGTACATATACAATCATGCAGGTAAATACTCATTCACCCTTAAAATAGCACCAAGCACACACACAGCACACATACAATTATGTAGGTAAATACTCATCCACACTCCCCTCAGTACCAAACATGCACATGGTACAGCTGTGCACATACAATCATACAGGTAAATATGCATGGTACACATGCAATCATGCAGGTAAATACTCCTTCACTCTTACAATAGCACCAAGCACACACACAACACACATGCAATTATGTAGGTAAATACTCATTCACACACAAAAAGTAATTCTTTTTGAAATTTACAAGTATAATTATGTCAAAATTCTTTTAACAAAAATAATCAGATACCATATTACTTCAAAGAAAAGCTTAATTATTCACATGTAATTGTGGCTTGACTTGTAGTTGGGGCTATTATGGCAAATTGTGGGGGTTATCAATGAAACTTAGATGATAGATTCAAATCTTGCTATAGGTATCTAGAGTATAGGCACAAAAGATGAAAGGACATTCAGTGAATTAATTATGCTGTATTGTATTATAAGCAAATTGGATAATCATCTAACATAAATGAACCATTATCCAGGATGATACTCTGAAAATTGAGAAATAAACATAATTTTAATAATAATAAAATTATTAAAAAATAATGCAATACTTATGTCCTTGTATAGTCTCACATACAATGAATGTGAGAGAGCCCACTGCCTATCTCTTTAACTTTAAATTTAGTCTTTGATAATTTCATAGGCAAGTAATATATTTATATCATTTCCACCCTAACTTTCTCCCCTCCTCCTCCTGTGTCCCTACAAATTTCACTCATTTTTATGAACTTTTATATGATTATAATTACAGCATGTATACACACATACACACACAAAACACACACACACTTGAACCTATTTATTTATTTTTCTTATATATGGGTTTATAGTTGGCCATTTGTGATTGGATAACCTATTAGTGGGCTTAACTTTACAAAAGAATGGTTGTTGAACTTAGTAGCTTCCACCTGCTGAAGAAAGATGTTTCATTGCTGAGGGGTAAGAGTAATACCTATTTGTGATTATACACATAAGAATTAAGAATACAGTGTGAAATTATATTGCTATAGGAAAGTTGCAATAGTTGGTTCTCACCTAGGACCTCTGATGTCTACTGCCACAGGTTGTGGGCTAAGTTTACAGTACTGGGCAGAAGTTCCATCCTGAGTGGGCCTTATTTATATTTATTTACACAAACATTGTTTACCCTAAAAATAACACTAATGCTACTTTGCCTTTGTGGGCATCTTTCTGGTTGGACATGGTTTGTACCTTTTAAATTTGGGTAGGATTATTGATCTTTTTTCTCCCCTGGCAACTTGCATGGTACCTTTAGGTCCAGGTCCTGTGTTCATTTGGTCTTAGGTAGGAGTCTTGCAGGTCACTTTCATCTGGATTCCTTGTATTTAAAGCGTGATTTATTTTAGCAATGGGGTCTTATCTTTAAGTTCTGGGATGCAATAAAGGACAATGGCAATAGTGCATATTGTTTGGTGAATCTCTTTGATACCTTCCCCTCAACAACTGAAAGGGAGATTTTTTCTTTTTTTTTTTTAATTTATTTATTTATTAAGGATTTCTGCCTCCTCCCCACCACCGCCTCCCATTTCCCTCCCCCTCCCCCCGATCAAGTCCCTCTCCCTCATCTGCTTGAAGAGCAATCAGGGTTCCCTGCCCTGTGGGAAGTCCAAGGACCGCCCACCTCCATCCAGGTTTAGTAAGTTGAGCATCCAAACTGCCTAGGCTCCCCCAAAGCCAGTATGTGCAGTAGGATCAAAAACCCATTGCCATTGTTCTTGAGTTCTCAGTAGTCCTCATTGTCTGCTATGTAAGTCCGGTTTTATCCCATGCTTTTTCAGACCCAGGCTAGCTGGTCTTGGTGAAAGGGAGATTTTTAAGCCTTAAACTGGATCTTCCATTGGAAAGTCTATGGCTCTTGAAAGAACCATTATGGCCCCATGTAATGTCGTTCCATTTAAACTTTCCCCATAACCTTTTTAAGTACTCACAGAGTTAGTTATCTCTTCTTTCTCTCTCTCCCTCTGTATTAACCTCAACCTCCTTTCCAAAGTTGTAATTTCTCTCCTACTTTTTTTTTTTAAATTTCCCCTTCATAGCTCCTGTGTCACATTATCCTCTTTTCTAGAATTTTTCTGTTTTCCCTCTTTCCCCATGGTCTCCCTTTATGTTCCTGGCTTCTGTAGTTATCAGGATAAATACTCAAATATAAAGCCTCTGAGCTAAGATCTGCAAAGAGAGAACATGTTTTGCATTGCCTCACTCACTACAATATTTTCCAATTTCATTACTTTCCCCGCGAGTTTCAGGATCTCATTGTTCTTCTCAGCTGAGTAGAACTCATTGTGTATGTGTACCATATTGTTATTATCCATTCATCATTTGAAAAAACATCTAAGTTGTTCTAACTGCATTTGAAGAGTCTCGGTTTCCTTTCAGCCTTTCCACTATGAACTAATTAGTCTTAGCAACAACAGATCCCTTCCATAGACATCATGCATGAAAGCTTGCTTTTCACTAAACTCAAGCAGAATTTACAAACCCTTCCTGCTCAGATTCATGATTCATGGATAATATCTGGAAAGACTCTACTTTCCTGTTCTGCTAAACAAAATGTCCTATTTTACTTTACTATTGAAAGTAAAGATGGCAGCCATCATACACCTCTTCTGATATTCATCATTCATTTTTCCTCAATTTATCCCCTGGAAATTTTAGTAGACCATTGTTGCATATCTTACACCATCTTCCTCTGATGTGTGATTCCCCTCTGTATGCTCTGAATACCATTGTTTTTTTTTCTTTTTTCTTTTTTTTTCCAAGACAGGGTTTCTCTGTGGCTTTGGAGCCTGTCCTGGAACTAGCTCTGTAGACCAGGCTGGTCTTGAACTCACAGAGATCCGCCTGCCTCTGCCTCCCGAGTGCTGGGATTAAAGACGTGTGCCACCATCACCCGGCTCCTGAATACCATTGTTTAATAAAGAAACTGTTTTAGGGCTGTGCAGGGCAAAATATAGGTAGGTGGGAAAAAACTAAACTGAATGTTGGGAGAAAGAAGGTTGAGTCAGAGAGAAGCCATGTAGCCCTACCAGAAACAGATGCTGGAATTTTACCCGGTAAACCACAGCCTCATGGTGATACACAGATTAAGGGAGATGGATTAATTTAAGATATGAGTTAGCCAGAAATATTATTAAGCTATTGGCCATACAGTATTGGAACTAATATAGTTTCTGTGTGATTATTTCAGTGCTGATCAGCCGGAAACAAACATGTGTTTGTTTCTCTTCTCTCCCAGTATTTTCTACTTCCAAGGGACAGCCTCTAGAATTTTTAGATCAATTATAGAGATAGAAAAAAACTTATTTTTATTATACATTAATAAAAATCGGAAACTTGACAGTGGTGGAAATGAAGGTATTGAGGCAAAGGTTCGAGGATATTTTTCTGTTTGTTTTGAGTACTTTTGTCCCCTGAGATAGGAAGTCCAAGTTGGGGATATAATCAACAAATATGTGAAGTGTATGGCACATTTGGTATTTCTAAGCAGAAATCATTGTGTTAATTAAGTTATAAAAAATAAGTTTTTCACTTGCTTGGTTAAAGTTACCCCAATACGTTTTTTAGCACATTGTGAAAGTTGTTATTTCCGTGACTTTTTTTCTCAGTCCATTTTCCATTTGTGTCCTGAAGGCTTCGGATTTTTGCATGTCAATTTTGATTTAAGGGATTCCTGTGTATTAAAATGAAGTGTGCCTCTGTACTCATACACTCTTTGTGGTTGCTCATTAGTTCTTTTTCTTCTGTTTGTTTGTTTTATTTCATTTCAATTTGTTTTTGTTTTATTTTATTATTAGTCCTTAAATGCTTGTTGGTTTTCTAAGGAAAAAACAGAAAAGATGTGGATATGAATGGGAAGAGAGGTAGACAAAAACTGGAAGGAATAGAGGATCATAGTCAAAAAGTATTATATGAAAAAAAATTACTTTCAATAAAATGATGAAATAAAAATATCAGAAAAACTGGGTAGAAAAGAGGAATCTCTCTCTAAACCTTATTCCCTGATATTTTATAAACAGGCTGCTGCAGGACACACAGTGGAACTAGTTACGTGGATAATTTGTTGATTATTTCACTATGCCCAGAACAACCTTGACTTCATTCTCCTGAGGATCTCTGGGATGTATACAGGGAATTTTGAAGTGTTTAAAAGAACCATTTTGATATAGAAATAATAATTGCTATGTCTTCTGGTCTGGAATGTCCACACAAATAATATTGCTTCTTCCTATACTTTCTGTGTTTCTTCCTGAAAACTAGCAGTGTTCCGTTTTCTATTGCTTTAAAGGATTTAGGTGAGAGTGAAAAAAAATTTGCAGAATTCTGTTATTGCTTTGCAATGTGTCTGCAGATAACAAAGTTAAGATTTAAGTACTAAATAACCTTAAAGAAAATTAGCACCCCAAATATTTACTAGTGCAAGTAATTACCCACATAAACACAAGCAATAGACATTTTATTGTTCCTGAAGGTAACAAAATTTTCAGAAAGTAGGGATATAAACTTCCAGTAAAAGAAAGAAAGCTTCAACACTTTCAAATTGTGTGTAAATTTTTCTCTATGAGGCTCAAATATTATTTATTTTTGCTTTTAAATTGAGAAAGTTTTGACTTTAGGATATGTTTGTCTCTGTGTGTTTTTCTGTGTGTATGTGTGTGTGTGTGTGTGTGTGTGTGAGAGAGAGAGAGAGAGAGAGAGAGAGAGAGAGAGAGAGAGAGAGAGAGAGAGGGAGAGATAAAAACTTTGATTTTATGGATAATGGGACTATTGGTGGTTAACAAATGTAATAATAGGATCCTTATACATCTTGTGTATCAAAGACTAAAATTTATGAAGAGAAAACTTTATACAACAGTATTATTTGCAAGATTCGTACCTGATAATAAGGATATTCTTACTCTAGTAGGTGGAATGTAAGTTTTGTATAAGTTTTTCTAACTGAAGTACAATCTCATGCTCAAATATTACTTAATTTATATTTAGAATAAGAAAATTCTCAACTTAAAATCATTTTAAAATTAATGAAAAATAGGCCTTGAGCTTGAAAGAGAGCAAGGAGGGGTTTCTGGGAGGAGTTATATGGAGAAAAGAGAATAGGAAAATGCTGTGATCATTTTACAATCTGCTAAAATAAAGGAAATAATATAAGCATTGTTGGGCTTGTTCATTTAATGGTTCTTTTAGTACGATATACAGGTAAGAATTTTGAAGCTCATTCATTCTTCATGAATTTTTAGTGAAAATAACCTGACATTTCACAATTGGTTACTTATGGAGATTTTTAACTTCTAGAAAGGTAGTGTTTAGTTATATTTTAAAATTGTATAATCCCCGTTTTATACAATTTTTTCATTATACAATATTTTCATTTTTTTAAGCATTGGAAATATGATCCTATAATTAAGGAAGTTGGCAAATGTGGAAAAAACACAACAAGGCACATACATCCTTCCAAGAACTTTTTCCTTTTCAAAAATATTAAGCAGAAAATAATAGCACGTATTTGCAAACCCAGCATTCGGGTGACAGAAGCAGGAGGATCACTGTGTATTCAAGGTTGATTTATTCTACAAAGCAAGTTTCAGGCCATCAAAGACTATATAGTAAGACCTTATATTGAAAAGAAAAAATTAAGAAAACCAAGTTCCTTCAGATACTCTTTATTGGTCATAAATAAAATCTTTATTTCATGGAAATAGTAAATTTTATATTTATATTAATATTATATTTATATTTTTAGAGCGACAGAAAATACAGAAATTAATAGAATGTTACATTATTGAAATTACAAAAATCTTCAAATCCGTTTCTATGTTTGAATTGTAAATATAGACAATAACACAATTCTTAAAACCTGTCATATGGAAAACAAATCATCCATATTGAGTTATTTTGAGGATATACTTTGTGTATAAAAGTAGACACTATACGGACTAAAATATTGTGCTTATATATTTAGGAATATATGTGATATATAAATATAAATAAATAAAAATATAAACAAAAAAGAAAAATAGTCTGAGGACTAGAGAGAGTAAAAAGAGATACACTGGAGGAATGAAGAGGAAGAAAAAAACATGATGCTAATATATATTTTAACTTAAAAATAGATTATGAATTTTTGAAAGTTAACAAATATAGAAAAAAGGTACACACAAATGAACCAAGAAGCTCTTTTTAGGAATACTTCAGTAGCACAAGTCATGATAGTTATGTCATTTCTTTGACTGTTCCTTACTTGTTATTTCATTCCAGTGATTGTCCAGGGCAGACATGACAGTAGGAAATCAGACTCTTGTGACTGAGCTTGTCCTGATAGGGCTCACAGATCAGCCCAGGCTGCAAGTTCTTCTCTTCCTGGTGTTCCTCATCATCTACCTCATCACTGTGGTGGGCAACCTTGGACTGATTGCTCTCATCTGGAAGGAACCTCACCTTCATATTCCCATGTACTTATTCCTGGGAAGTTTAGCTTTTGCTGATGCATGTGCTTCATCCTCTGTGACCCCCAAGATGCTTGTCAATTTTTTATCTAAGGATCATAAAATATTCTTGGCTGAGTGTTTCACCCAGTTTTATTTCTTTGGATCCAGTGCAACCACAGAATGTTTCCTTCTGTCGGCAATGGCCTATGATAGATATGTGGCTATATGTAATCCTTTGCTTTATCCAGTAATGATGTCAAATAGCCTCTGTATACAATTTATACATGTTTCATATGTTGTTGGTTTTCTGCACTCAGCAATTCATGTGGGTTTGTTAGTGAGACTGAATTTCTGCAAATCCAATATCATACATTATTTCTACTGTGAAATTTTGCAACTATTCAAAATTTCCTGCACTGATCCTACAATTAATGTCCTTCTGGTTTTAATATTTTCAGCTTTTATACAAGGTTTTACTTTTATGACTATTATAATTTCATACTTTTATGTTCTTTTTGCTATCTTGAAAACAAAGTCTGAGAAAGGCAGAAGCAAAGCCTTCTCCACCTGCAGTTCCCACCTGCTCTCTGTGTCTTTGTTCTATGGTACTCTCTTCCTCATGTATGTGCGTCCTGGGTCGGGGTCAAGTGAAAATAATGACAAAATGTATTCTTTGTTTTACACAATAATAATTCCCTTTCTAAATCCTTTTATATACAGTCTGAGGAACAAAGAGGTAATAACTGCCTTGAGAAGAAAAATGAAGAAATAAATAGTAGCGAGATAATTTTTAGAGCATTTCTTCCTTCTGAAAAAGGCAGAGCAATCAGTAGAAAGATGGATTGGAATGTGTTCTGCCAGGTCACCAGATTCTCCTGAGCTCCCTGTGAAAAAAATGAGTTTCTCATTACACGTCCCAGTGAACTTTGGCAATGTAACCCACAGTTACAGCATTCACAAACACTACGTGCTTTTGCATCTGAGCATTTAGCTTCTGCGGACTAAGTATCTTTCTCTTTTTGGTTTTGCAAGACAGGGTTTCTCTGTGTAGCTCTGGCTGTCCTGGAATGCATTCTATAGACCAGGCTTGCCTCGAACTCACAGAGATCTACCTCCCTCTGCCTCCCTGAGTGCTTGTAAAGATGGGCACTGTCTGGCTTAAGTACTCTTAGGGAATTCCAAATTGATAAGGAATAATTTGAAATACTACTTAGAAACAGTACAAAATTATTAAGAAAAGATAATTTCAGTTGAGGCAAGAACATGGTTGAATCATCTCACCCCACTCTCCTTGACCAAAAAGTCAGTGTGGCTTTTTACATTTTTGACACGTGCAGAGTGGTGAAAATGAGTCTCCATCTTTTGGTAGAGTATATTCCCTAAGAAATTTAGAATTTCAGGACAAACATTTAAGAAATAATAAAGAGTTCAGAACAATGTTGGGGGATTTTAGGAAGATAATTGAAAATTGGAATAAGTTTAAAATGATAAAGTATTAAAACAAATCATTGCTCATGCTTCTAACTCAATATATATTTTTATTAATATTTCAAGTTTTGAGGTATTCAGGAATTTATAATATTAGAATGTTTTGGTATAGTAAAAGAAATGTCAAAAATTGGTCTTGTGGTCACCATTTCCACTGTTACAATAATTGATTGGAAGGTAAGGAAAGTATATCAGTTATGTGAAATTTACTAGGAAGATAAGAATGAAAATCTATAGCAATAAATTCTCCCTCAATTCTCAAACTGGTTAAGAATTTATTCTCACAATTTTTTACTTTATATTTATTACATAGAATTGGATGAATCAACAATGAAGAATATAGTTATATTCCTCATTCAATGTGGCTCCTTTGCAAACATTTGCAAAAGAAAATGATCATAAAAAAGGAGAACTAAAGTTTCATAGTTGATGAAAAAATAAGTTCTTTGTGAATAAATAAAAAGGAATTTAGAAATTGTTGATTCAATAATTCCAAGAAGTTTGCCATTTTTTGGCTAAATATTTAGGTGTGAAAAATAGCATCTATCACAAATCTCTTGATAAAATACATTTTCAGAGTAGTATAATTTCTTTATTATAGCCTTCAGAGTCTCTATTTTAAGTTTCCAAATAGCAAAAGAACAAAATTTCTTCTAAAAATATTGTCTATGATAATATTTGGTTTTATTGTCATTTATTTTGATCTGTACTTGTAGGAAACTTTTACAATATTATATAGCCTATAAGATTTATTTTACAAATATTAAAGTAAACATTTCCTTAAAAAGTTTATCTTTATTCTTAGTGAAATCATTTTTTCTACCTTTTACTTTTGATACTTTAAAAGTATTAGCCTAAATACTTTAAATTATTTATAAACTCATGAATAAATTTATTTCTTCAAATGTATTTTATATATTTGTATAATCTTGTCTCTATAGTCACACATTTTACATGTTAATTTTGTAAGGCTTATTTGTAATAAAGTTCCCTCCCTCACATTAGACTGCCTTTGATGGAAAACACTAACAGTTTCTTCAAGTTGAAGGAAGTGACATTAGATGCGTATAACCTCAACACAAAACAGCCATTATTGCAAGACAAGAAGGAATTCACCTGAAATGACTGGTGAATGGAAATGTTCATGAGTATTGTTCTACTGACTAGTTGTAGTCTTTGACTTTATAGCCTATATTTTATAAAATACAGCTTTACTAACAAACGGAAGCAAATCAAATAGTCTTGCAAATGCAAGATAGATATCTGAAGAAAATATGTATTAGAACTTAACTTTTTCCATTTCAGATGTCTGATGTGATGAGGAATGATGTTAATAGAAAATTAAAAACCTTTCATCAACTATACCATTGTTTCTCTAAGAGCAAAAAACTTTGCATGAGCCCCAACAACAGCACAATTCATAAATAGTCTGGACTCTGAATGAAGCTGTTCAACAATGACTTCATTGGTTTTGCTTGTCATGATTAATGTGTACTTTTAAGAACAATTACTTCTTCTACTTTTTGACTTTATAATATAATTATAATAATATAATTACATCATTGCTCCCTTTCATTTCCTCCCTTCAAAGTCTTCCATATACACCATCTTCCTCTCTTTCAAATCTATGGCCCCTTTTAAATTGTTTCTCTATATATAGTCCTAAGTACATAAGCACAACCTGCTCTGTCTGCATAATGCTACTTCAGTGTGTGCTTTTAGGGATGACTGTGGTTGAGTAACCAGTAAATGTATGCTTCCCCAGGGAAGACAACTTCTCCCACTTGCGTTAGTTGTCTGTAGTTCTACTTAGTTCAGTACCAAGACTTGTCCCACTGCAACTTTGCAATCACTGCCACAATTACCTCAGGCTCACTACTTATTTGAATTTGGAAAAACAATTTTGGGTTGTTGTGAATCAGAGTTGGCACTGTGTCATGATTCCACATGGGATCAAAGCCAATAGTTTAAGCAGCTGGCATTTAGTTCTCTAGCCATAAGTCATATTTTGGTTAACCTTCACAAAACCATCCTAGTCAAAGCCTTCAGAGGATGGAATATCATCTGTACAGTTTGTCTAAACTTGTCAATATTGCCATCTCTGAGGGGAAATAATAGCATAAAGTGGAATTTTTGGAATTAAAATTCTAAACCTTACTGCATTGGATGTTTATTAGTATAAAGTGTGTGATGCCCTGAGGGACCAATTTGGACTTCTTGTAGGCGTCCAAACCCACAGTGCCCAGTAGAGCAGCCTCACTTGGTCCTCCAGAGAACCCTCAGCTTTTGGGAATTTCTGTTCTCTTAGCCCTTCACTCTCTGTAAAAATCACACAGTGATGCAATTGGTAGGTTCTTTATTGAAAGGAAATTCATGCAACTAAAGTTGGCTTTAGAAATGGGCTTGGGAAATGAAACTTTTAAATGTGTCACCAGGGGAAGAATTTCTATCTGTGGTGCTGCCTTCCAGTTCCACTGTGTTCTGCTTTGGAAAGCACAGTGCTCCCAAAGATAATAGAACTGTCTTTTGAGATATGGTCAGAACAGAGTTCTATAACATGCACTGCACCTTCCCTAGAGAATTAAAAATGCTGCTTCTTTTATAATAATTTTATATTTGACTTTGGATACCTACATACCTTGGTATATATGAAGGTAGCTGCAACAACAAAATATACATACATATATATATGTGTGTATATGAATTTCATGACTGAATATGAATAATCAAAGTATGTTAAATTGTTTCCTTAAATGATACTTTTAATTTTTAAACTAACTACTGACTTTTAAATTTTCATGGATTAGAGTGTTAATTTAAAATTCAGTTTAAAGATCCATGTAATGATTGCTGTATAAGCAGTGATTCTGATGACTTCCAGTACAAAGATGAACTGTTTTCAGTTTAGTCACATATTCTGACTAAGTCTTTAAAGGTGAGTAATGAAAGTGTTCACTCCCTTATGTAATATTTTACCTCCAAAAATTTCTTAAGGTAATATGTAAAACTTTATATTATATATGAATAAATATATAACAGAGAAGATGTACGGAATATGTTTCATGGAGTATTATTTTTAAATATTCTGTTCACATGCAGAGAGATAAATATAGGAAACATGCAAGAAATTCTTCTCACTAAGTTTTCTTACATTTATGATTTAATTATGTCCCATATGCTGACCTATTTGAGAATTTGAATTTTTGCTATGATCGAACATCTATAGAAGGAGAAGTATGAATTTACCTAAAATTTACTAATTTTGGTACCATGTTTATCATCAGTATATAGGAGTCGGTCTAATAAATTTTATTCTGTTAAAACAAAACAATAGGAAAAAATATTGGTGAAGTGAGTGTGTGTTTTAATAAAATTCAAGTTGAAATATTATAAGATTTCTAGGAAAATGTTTTTTTAATTCATTAAATTATAATGAAAATCAGCATATAACATAGGAAGAAATCTTAGACAATGACTATATGTGTATTTATGCATGTCACACAAACAGAATGAGGGAATTTTAGTATTTATGTTTTACAAATATATATTCTATAGGAAAATAAATTTTCACTTGTATAAAACAAAAACAAGCCGTACCTCTGTAGTAAGATATAGGACTCTTTGTGTATATTCTAAGAGTGATATTGCTGGTTCTTGAGGTAGATTTATTTTCGTTTTATGAGGAAGCATCATACATAATTCCATAATTTCTATAGTGGCAGTACTAGTTTGCACTCCCAGCAGCAATGAGTAGGCACTCCTCTCTTCTGAAGTCTTGTCAGTCTATGCTGTTATTTGTTTAATTAATTTTAGCTATTTTGACTATAGTAAGAGAAAAATCTCAAGTTAGTATTGATTTTCATTTTCCTCATAACTAAGAACTTTAAACACTTTAAAAAGTGTTTTTAGGCCATTTGTGTTCCTTTTGAGAACTCTGTTTAGTTCCATGACATGTTTTTAAAAATTAAGCTATTGCTTTTCTTTATGTTTAGTTCGTTTGTTTGTTTTGTTGTTTATTTGTTTTTTTCGAGACAGTGTTACTCTGTGTAGCTTTGGTGCTTTCTGTTTAGTTTTTTAAAGTTCCTTTGTATACAATAGAGTCATGTGATGGTGACCTCCATTAAAAATTTCAGTATTAGCTGTAGCAAATAAACACCAAGGCTAAGACAAACATTAATCCCAAGTCTTTGAAACTTGCAGCTTCTTCTAATTTTCAGACTTCTATTACTTCCTGTCTATTCTTTGTCTTCCCTTTCCACAGCTATCCCTCTATACCTTTATTGTACATTTATTTTTCTTCATTTCATTCTTTCTCCTACCAAAATGGTCTTTTCTAGTCTTTCTATAATTTCCTCTTCTCTCCAGCCACTGTCTATCCCTTGTTGTAAAGCTCTTCTTACTGTAAGTCTTGAGTCACTGAACAAATGTTAATTCTGTTCCATACCTTCTACAATATTCTACATCATTTCTCATTTTTAATACTATTTCCTCTATACAAAGCTCTTTACTTCTCATTAATACCATTGTTCTTTTATGTAAGTTCTGTGGTATGCAGTATGGTGCTTTCACCTAAGCCATTATAAATTTCTTAATTTTCAACACTTGGAAATCTCTAGTCACTCCTTCAACCAGATAATTTATTTTGGCCTCTGCCACCGGGCAGAAAGGGATGCAGGCAGTCACATATAATCATGATTAAGCCTTAGTAGTCCCCCCACAAACTACGTCTCCTGTTTGCTTTGTGACAACAACAGAGCAGTGCATCTAAATTCTCAAGCTACATTCTAAAAGACCTTCTAGACAGTTACCAAAGTATTTTATTTCTATTTTATTAAACATCCAATTTATGTCTTAAAACAATGCATAGTATGAGCTCTATATTATGAATAATTTCCATTTTATCTGCTTGTCCTCATGATATCTTCCAATGTCCATTTACACATACTGGTTAACTTCAATTGCACTTAAAAATCATCCGTAGAAGATGTAAACAATAGAGAAATGTTTATCAATTACTGAATATCTGTAGTTACATCTCTCAATATATTTTTTCTTTGGAGGTAACAAGGCTTACTATGAAAAGTTAATTTGATTAAGAGCATCTTGATAGGGGCAATATGGCCTTTGTCTGTCCTGGCCACCTTTAGGCCTGTAATCAAACTGGGAAGGATTGCCAAGTCATATTCTAAGAACAAAATCTAGCCAGCACTATGGTCAATGCAGTGCAAAGTCAGCCTTCAAAGGCCATAAAGGGAAGCAGGCATTTTATAAATTTATTCTATTTTATTTATTTAATTTTTTTCATTTACTTTACAACCTGACTGCAGTTCTCCCAATTTATTTTTGAATATATGTTCATAGACAGCTCTGATATAAAATCTGCTTTGGAAGCTTCTGTATAGAATAAGGAGCTACCTATACTGTTGAATCTCTTTCCCCTCCCAGAACCCCACTTTGTTGTTACTATATGATTAACTAAAATTAATTTTGAGATATTTCCTCCTGCCATTATCAATTATGTATTTATTTCATCAAGGAAATATGTGCTAATTGACTGGAATCATAAAATTTAGCATACTTTATAATTAATAATTTCTGCAATAATTTACAATAAATTTAATAATTTATAATCTTTGTAATGGCAGTAAGTCTATGATGCAGGCACTGAATTTTCCTACCCAACCAATTGATCGTCCACAAATTTCATAAATTTTTAGAAGTATCATGGTATTGTTAAATCTATTAAAAAATTCACATATTAAAATTTATATTAATGAATTGAAATTATTTCTTAAATTTTAGGAATAATTTCCATTTATTATATTCAAACTGAACAAAAGGCCATTCTGACAAATATTTGGCTGTATTTCAAATCCATTAGAAAAATTTACTTTCCATTAGAAAAATTTACTTAACAAGTCTTTAGTGAATACTATTTGAAATTTGCTGCCTTTTTGCAGGGACATCCAGTGAAGACATGGGAACAGGGAATGCAACAGTGCTGACACAGTTTGTTCTCACAGGACTCACTCATCTGCCACAGTGGAAAATCCCCCTCTTCCTGCTGTTCCTGGTGATCTATCTCATCACCATTGTGGGGAACCTTGGTCTCATCACTCTCATCTGGAACGACCCTGACCTTCACATCCCCATGTACCGATTTCTAGGGAGTTTAGCATTTGTGGATACCTGGTTATCATCCACTGTGACACCAAAAATGCTTCTCACCTTCATAGCTAAGAGTAAACTGATCTCTCTTTCTGAATGCATGATACAGTTTTTTTCATTTGTAATGTGTGCAACCATGGAATGTTTTCTTTTGGCAGCAATGGCCTATGATCGTTATGCAGCCATATGCAAGCCTTTACTCTACCCAATGATCATGACAAACAGACTGTGTGTACATCTGCTAGTCTTGACCTTTGTAACTGGAATCCTTCATGCTTCAATTCATGAAGGCATGTTATTCAGATTAACCTTCTGTAATTCCAACATAATACATCACTTTTACTGTGATGTTATGCCACTGCTAAAGATTTCCTGTACTGACCCTTCTCTTAATTACCTAATTGTTTTTATTTTTTCTGGGTCAATACAAGTATTTACTATTTCAACTATTTTAGGCTCTTACACACTTGTTCTATGTACAGTCTTAAAAAAGAAATCTGCCAGAGGCATAAAGAAAGCCTTTTCCACCTGTGGGGCCCATCTCTTATCTGTGTCTTTATACTATGGCTCTCTTCTCTTCATGTATCTGCTTCCTGCATCTCAAAAAGGGCAAGATGAAGACATGATGGACTCTGTATTCTATACTGTCATAATCCCTGTGATGAATCCAATTATCTACAGTCTGAGAAACAAGCAAATCAAAGATTCACTGTCAAAATTCTTAAAGAGAAATGTTTAGGTTCCATGTTACTATCTGTTGTCTATTTATCAAAATATCACAAGCTTATATTGTCTTAATATAGCTGTATTTTGTTCATAATCTAAAATATTTTCCAGTTGCACCTGTTCTAGGATTTTAATGAATTAATCTGTAAAGGTATATTTCTCTCTAATATATTTTGTGTATTTTCAATCATGCAAAGACATAATCAAGTATTATATTATGATAAAATAAATGTAACAACACATCAAACTGGTTTTCATGTTCTTCATTGTGACTTCAGCTGATATAGCAGAGTAGGCCCTTGGAAAAAGACTTCAATGTGATTTGTTTTTCAGGTTGGAAGCTCATATCACATTTATCTGGGTTGAAATAGAGTTTTGTATTTAAATAACAGACAGGAGTGTCTAGCATATGACTAGGAACTTGAAATATTAATAATATAGTAAGAATCTTATTTATTACTTGTATGTTACTAATTTATTAACTTGGCTATTTAAAATGATTCATTGATTTTCTTTCTTTGTGAACATTTACACACATATTTTTTTCATTCTACTTTTTAAATTATTGTCAAAATTATCTTCTTCTTTATAAAAGGAAGAAAAACCATTACAATTTAGGAATAAATTAACAATCACTGTGTACTAGGTAGTTTTATTTTTCAAAAGAAATCAGAGACACTTAGAAAGAGGAAGGCTCATTTGCAGGATTTCTACCATCTGGTTGGCCTTTGGGGACATTTTCCTGACTGATGATTGATGTGGAAGTATCCAACTCATATGACAATGCTTCCCATACATAGATGATTAAGGGCTATATAAGAAAGTAAACTGAGATGCTATGGAAAGGAGGAGTGTTAGCAGAACCCTCCATGGTCTTGGCTTCAGTACCTGCCTTTGCTTCACTTGACGATGAACTATAACCTGTACATTGAAATAAATAATTTCCTTCACAAACTTCTTTTGATCATGGACTTGATCACTGGAAAGATAATGGCAGCTCAGACACATAGGGATAAAAATCAGCTTGGATCATGCCCTATTAACGCAGATTGCTGCTGAACACGTATTCAAGAGTGACTTTAATGACTATCATTGATTTATTTTATTTGCTGATTGACTCTCTTAAAAAAGTCTTTAAATGTTTATTAGGAATTAAAAGTAAAAAAAAAAGCTTGTGAAAGCACAACCTAACTTGCTCTACTTTGATAGTTTCTAATTCAGCAATGTTAATAAAATTGGTTTGAAACCACACTTAGAAAATTACTGCTCAAAAATAATGTTTTGCAAAAAATCTATATAAAATAAATATGTGTAAGTCAAAGTAAAGTTTCCACATATTTTCATTAATTATTTAAATTTGAATAAGAGAATATTAAGATTTATATGATCTGCTTTTACTTTCCCATGCTTGGTGAGCTATATCAGTATTCAATGTAGCATCTATGTCAAAGTATTTGAAGCAGGTGTTTGCTAACTTTCTGGGTATAGTGATGACAGTGACAATCGTTAGCTAGATCCATGGTATTATTTAAGTATAGCTAGCATGAGGAGTTTATATTAATTATAAAAATATTATTTATCAAATGAGTCAATTTTGGTCTATAGTTTTTATAATTTATGTATAAGACATCCATTTGGTTGAAATATATTATCTTTACTTCATTTTTAATGTTCAAAATGTGTGAGATTTATTTGAAGACACTAATTTGCAATTATAATTATATGTATCTTTTTATCAAAGAAAAGAGAATTATATCAAATATAAAATGAGTGCAGCATGGTTACAAATTTGAATACGAACTTCATATAAAAATGAACTTATAAGATTCATATTTCCTATGCACTTCATAGATACAAGCAAAGCCCATGCTTAACTCAAAGTCTAGATAGGATTATATCCAATGGTATTACATAGTCTGAATATGAAGGCCTGGAATTAGGAAGGGAAGGCCAATAAGTCAAATGGGTGAATAATGAACTCAACCTTTCTCTAAGTTTCTTTTTACTGAGGTACTCAGTTGACATAATGATGTCTCTATATATTTTGAGGTATAATAAATTATTTATTCCAACAATTCAAATATGCAGCACACTTAACAAAGAAATCCCCTGATGGATTCATCTAGAAATTATGGTTTACTTATTACCCTAGGTCCTATTCAAATGGACAAAGAAAATTGCCTGTTCTGCCTACACACTCTTAACTACTACATTCTGAGGACTCCACATTTTTGGGACAGACCCCATTTCCTCTAGTTCTGGCACAGACCATCTCAATGTTTCTTGCTAGCTCTCTCCCTTCTTCTCAGTATTTCTTCCTAGTCTTCTCCAGTACACTACCTACTTACTTGCAAAAATACATCCTAAAAGGGCAATGCAGCTACCACATTTTGATGTAGGTGGGTCTTCTGTCTATATGTTACTTTCATTGGCCAAATAAAGAGACTTCCTTGGCCTTTGATAGGACAGCAGCTTAGATATGCGGAGTAGACAGAACAGAATGCTGGGAAGAAGGCAATGAGGCAGACGCCATAGCTCTCCTCTCCAAGACAGACGCAGGTTAGGATCTTTCCCAGAAAGCCACCACCTCGTAGTGCTACAGAGATTACTAAATATGGGTTAAAGCAAGATGTAAGAATTAGCCAGTAAGAAGCTGGAACTAATAGGCCAGGCAGTATTTAAATGAATACAATTAGTGTGTTGTTATTTTGGGTGTTAAGCTAGCTGTGTGGGACAAAAAGCAGGCCTGTTCGCCTCACCACTACAACATTTGCCCAGTGTACATGAAGGACAACCCAAAGAAAAGAACACCCACCCAACAAAGGCAAAAAATAGTTATTAACATGAAGAAATGTCCCAAACATCATATCAGAGTCTTATATCCCAGAATAAAAATACAAATGTCAATAGATAAGACAATATGCCTCCACCAGAACCAAGTAACTATATTACAGTAAGTCCTAAGAAAGGCACTGTAGCTGAAAAACTTCACAATTCAAACTATTAATATGCTCAATGACCTTAATGAAGATATGAGTAAATCCCTGAATACACAAAGACACAGTTGAATGAAATAATGAAAAGATATCCACATATAAAAGTATAAGTAGAATCACTAAAGAAAGTACAACTTAAATAAAACAAGCATTGAAAATTTTAGAAAATCTAATAGAAATTCCAGAGGTAAACCTCACCAACAAATTAGAAGACATGGAATAGAGAACCTCAGGTGTTGAAGACAAGGTATAAGAAATGAATATTCAAAGAAAATGTTAAACTAATCAATCAAACAAACAAACAATAACAACAATCAATCGAGACACAAAACTTCTAGGTAATTTGTTATACTCTGTAAAGATAAAGTCTACAAATAAGAATAGGGATAGTAGAAGGGAATGAAACCCAAATTAAAGGTATGCAAAATAATTTTAACAAAATTATTAAAGAAAGTTTTTCTAACTTGAAGAAGGAGGTGCCTAGCAAGGTAAAAGAAGCAGACAGAACACTAAATAGACAGAAGCAGAAAAAAATTTCCTATGACATATAATAATCAAATTGCTAAATATATGGTAAAAAAAGAACAGATATTGAAGGCAGCAAGAAAAAAAGATTACATCATATATAAAGGCAAGGCTCTTGGAATAATACCTTAGTTCTCAGTGGTGACTCTATAAGACACAAGAGCTTGTATGGATGTTCTATAAACTCTGACAGAAAACAATTGCTCACCCAACTACTTTATGCAGCAAAACTATCAATCACAATCTAGAGAGAAAGACAAAAACCAAATTTAAACAATTTATAGTTTCCAATTTAGTCCTACAAATGAACTAGAAGAAAAACTTTAGTCAGAAGTGGTGAACTACATCCAAGAATATAATAGAAAGGAATAATCCCAGATGAGTAAATTGAAAAGGAGAGGGAAAAATTCATATGCCCAAACTAAAGTAGTAGGATTTAATAAATATTACTCACTGATAACTCTAAATGGTCTCAACTGCTCAATAAAAAAGACATAGACAGATTAGTTGAAAAAGCAGTAGGATCAAAACCCAGTGCCATTTTCCTTGGCTTATCAGCAGCCCTCATTGTCCGCCATGTTGAGAGAGTCCAGTTTTATCCCATGCTTTTTCACTCCCAGTCCAGCTGGCCTTGGTGAGCTCCCAATAGATCAGTCCCATCGTATCAGTGGGTGGGTGCACCCCTCGCGGTCCTGACTTCCTTGCTCATGTTCTCCCTCCTGCTCCTCATTGGGACCTTGGGAGCTCAGTCTGGTGTTCCAATGTGGGTCTCTGTCTCTTTCATCACCAGGTGAAGGTTCTATGGTGATATGCAAGATACTCATTAGTATGGCTATAGGATTGGGCCATTTTAGGCTCTCTCTCCTCAGCTGCCTAAGGACCTAGCTGGGGACATCTCTCTGGACCCCTGGGAACCCCACTAGAGTCAAGACTCTTTCCAATCCTAAAATGGTTCCCTTAACTAGGATATATACTTCCCTGCTCCCATATCCACCCTTCCTTTATCCCAACCATCCCATTCCCCCAAGCTCTCCCCATCCTCCCCTTCTCACTTTTCTCTCCCCATCTCCCCTTTTCCCCCATCCCACCCCACCCCCCAGTTCCCAATGGTTTTGATCTTACTGCATGTTCTGGCTTTGTAGAAGCCTAGCCTGTTTGGATGCTCACCTTCCTAGACCTGGATGGAGGGGGGAGGACCTTTGACTTCCCACAGGGCAGGGAACCCTGACTGCTCTTTGGACTGGAGAGGGAGGGAGAGGGGATGGGATGGGGAGTGGGGGGAGGGGGAGGGAAAAGGGAGTCAGGGAGGAGGCAGAATTTTTTAATAAAAAATATTAGAAAAAAATAAAATAAAACACTCAAATTCAGAAAAAAGAAGAAGAAAAAGCAGGATCCACATTTCTACTGCATCCAAGAATCACACACCTCATCATCATGGATCCAGGAAACAAGCAGGAGCAGAAACTTTAATATTTGATGAAATACATTTTAAACCAAAACTAATTAGAATAAATTAAGAAGGACATTATCCACTCATCAAGAGAAAAATCCACTGTGAGGATATTTCAATCCTAAACATTTATGCACTAATTCTAGAGCACTTAAATTTTAAAAAGGAACACAAATTCAATTAAATGATATACTGATCCTCTCGCCATGATAGTGTGAGGTTTCAGTATCTCACTTTGGTCAATAGGTTGGCTATTCAGACAAAAATTAGACAGAGGAAATTTTAAAGTCAAACAATGTCAGAAATCATATGGACCTAACAAATAGCTACAGAACATTTTATTCAAACAGGAAAGGATATATTTTTTCCTCAGAATCTTATGAAACTATGTAAAACTGATCACAAATTTGGACACAATCTAAGTCTCAACATATATAAAAAATTGAAATAGTACCTTGCATCCTGTCTGACCTAAACGGATTAAAACTGGATATGAAGAACAATAAAATGTGTGCAAAATCATGTAAACTGAAAACCTGACTATTCAATGAAAAATGGGTCAAGAAAGAAATCAAATAATAATTAAAAACCTTTAGAATTGAAAGAAAATTAAAAAAAACAACATACTCAAACATTCGAGACACAATGAAGGTAATTTGTTTTTTAATTGTTTATATTGCATTATACATTTTTATCCACTCCTGTCCCTTCCTCCCCTCTCCTCTTCTACCCACCCCTGTGACCCTTATGCTCCCAATTTACAATATTAGGAGATATTGTCAGTTTCTCCTTCCTATTTAGATCCATGTATGTCTTTCTTGGGGGTCCTCTCTGTGTTTGTCAATTGTAGGCTGGTTTTTATTTGCTATATGTCTAAAAGCCACTTATGTGTGAGTACATATTTTATTTTCCTTTCTGGGTTTGAATTACCTCACTCAATATGTTTTTTTCTAGATCCATCCAAGAAGCAAGTTTATAATGCCAAGTGCCTACATTATAAAAAATGACAGGAGAATCCCATTAGAAACACAATGGATCTCTTGTGTGGTGGCAGGCATAATAGTTGGTCTGGAATAGACAATAGAGAAAGATGTTGGATATATGGTTGGATAGAGTAGTTGGATATGGAAAAGTTACCTGTGGGTTGTGGCAGATAGAGTAGGTCCAGGTTAGACACTGGAGAAGACTGTGGGATGTGTGGCTGTATGAGTACACTGGTAATAAGAAGGGACCTAGGAGTGGTGGCATGTAGGAAAAGTTCATACTAGACTATGGGGTGTAGAAGGGAGTGGCCAGACTAGGCTGGGGTATTGAATGAGATCCAGACTAGATTTGTGCTCTGGGGAGAAGCACGGAGAGAAGTTCAGTGAGACTCACTTTTATCAGTCTGGGTCCTTGAGAAGAAATCGTGAGGTCTCTAAAATTGATTTTCAATATTTAATATTCAATTCTCTTCGAACATTGGAAATTTATGATATTTAACCATGTGATACTCTTTGGGACTAATTTGGGCATTTCACAGGGGTTCAGATCTATGGTGGCCAATAGAGCAGCCTTATCTAGTTCTCTAGAGAACATTTAGCCCAAATGGGAATTTCAGTTCTCTAATCAATCCTCTTCTAGAAAGACCTTGCAGGGGTATAATCTGATTCTTATATATTTTGAGTTTGAATAGTTAAACTTCCAGAATGAATCACTGTGAGAATTGCTACACATATTATTGCCTTTTTGCACCTGCTCTGGTGTGTTCTTTTATGATTTAGATAGCGCCACACAATTTAAGTATCTCAAGGATTTCTTGCAAGATATGTGTAAGTGAGAAATAAGTTCAATAATATCCACCATGTGTTCCATAGATGTTCAAGAATAGTTTTTATTCTATTACAATGTTATACTTGGCTTTGGATTTCTACATAGCTTGATACAAATGAAAATAAGAGGAAAAGATTATGAATATTTTTAACAACATCACTAAATAAAAGTAAGTAAAATAGCTTGAATTGTTTTCTTTAATGGTGGTTTTTAAGATCTTGCCATAATGACTTTTAAAATATTATGAAGCTAGTATTTTAATCAATTTCTCCACGGTCTGTGACTCCATAGTGTGTGATTTGTGAAGCAACAGGAACATGTTGTCATGTTCTGGAGGGTTCCAAGAGATTTGGGCATAGACTGTTTGCGGGGAAGGGGGAGTCTATGTGACTATACTCAAAAAGGAGATTTTCATCTGCAAGCATGAGGTGTCTGTTTGGGATGTTGTGCCCTCCCTACTGTAGAGTAACTCCATTAATCTTTCTTTTCCAGATGTATGCTTTTTGTACTTGTCTTTCCTGTGCTTTTTTTCACATAACGTACATTCCTTCTGCTTATAATCTCCCCTTGTTTATAATTAGTGGAAAAGCTCTCTACAGGTAATAGATTATAACAGCCTATGTATGAGTGCTTGATAAATGCCTATTGTCCTCCACACTTCTTAGACTACAGCAGTCCTATACCATGTAGCCACCTATTTCCCCTATTACTTCTATTTTCCTACATCGGCTCTATAATGTGCAGGAAACTGTTTTCACCAAAGCCATTAAAATTCTCCATTTCAACATGCAGGGATCTATATTCAGTTGTACTTCACCTTTTCCCTTCCATTACCTTTTCTTTCTTGGTGATCACAACCTTAAACTATCTGGTTATTTTTTTTTTTTTGCCCAAAGTATATTTGTATATTTCATTGGAGTGGCATAGGTTCATGGTTGCAACAAGAAATATTTCTTTGGAAATGAGATTGGCACTAAGATAGAAAATCTTGTTGAGGGTAGAGTAAGTCATTGCAGAAAAAGGAAATCAATAAGTGCAGCTCCCCTGTACATAATAAAAACACAGACTGATTTATCTAATTTCTCAAACTCAAATTAAAGATCTGATACAAAGCTCACAAAGAGGTTTGGATTTTTTGTTTCCATTGAACATCTAGTTAGCATGCTATAGTTAACTTCTTAGTAGTAGGTCTATATTAAGAATTCTTTGTGATTGACCATTCTGTTCTCTAATTATCTCCAGTGTCCTACCACATATATATTTAATTTCATGTAATCTAAAGTCATTTTGGTATGTTTTAAAAGGTAAACTATTAGACTCTTTTTATACTAATACATAAACTTTTTCTACAGTTTTATTTCACACAAATGTTGCAGAAAATTTTGGAATATAACCTGATTTGGAAGTTTCTGAATACAGTAAGGACTTTCTAATATTGTTGCTTTCAGGCCCACACCGCCTAAAACTTATTTCTTTCTACTACTGTACACTAACTTCAGAATTAATTTTGTGGCATTTTGCTAGCTAGTACCTATGTTTAACTTTCACCTGAATATTAGGCACCTTCTTCCAGTTGGTTGAGGCTATTCATTTTAATCTAAGATGTAGTTCAGGTGCTTAAAAATCTTTTCTCTTGGCTCATAATCTGCACCTTAAATACAATTTTTTTATCAAAACAAATGAGATTTCTACACATTTTCTGAGTGTTTAAAGCTTCTGGTTGTCCTTTGTCATTTGCTGGTACATTCAGATTTAAGATTTGGATAATGAGCTTTCATTGTTCTAAAATATCAAGGATAGTTTCCATCTATCAAGATAACATTGGATAAAATAAAAGGGCGTTCTTATAAGTACATGGCTACATCAAAGTTCCAACACACAGAAATTTACTCTACAATTTCATACTGAATACTGTGTTACTTTTAATAACTTTCATTCCAGGGACATAAAGAGAAGACATGGGAACAGAGAATGCAACAGTGCTGACACAGTTTGTTCTCACAGGACTCACACACCTGCCACAGTGGGAAATCCCCCTCTTCCTGCTGTTCCTGGTGATCTATCTCATCACCATTGTGGGGAACCTTGGTCTCATCACTCTCATCTGGAATGACCCTGACCTTCACATCCCCATGTACCGGTTTCTAGGGAGTTTAGCATTTGTGGATACCTGGTTGTCATCCACAGTAACACCAAAGATGCTATTTGACTTTTTTGCCAAGAGTAAACTGATTTCTCTCTCAGAATGTATGACACAGTTTTTTTCCTTTGGAATCAGTGCAACCACAGAATGTTTTCTCTTGGCAGCAATGGCCTATGATCGCTACATAGCCATATGCAAACCTTTACACTACCCAGTGATCATGACAAACAGACTCTGTGTACGTCTGATAACACTGTCCTTTGTTGGTGGGTTTATACATGTTTTGCTTCATGAAAGTTTTTTATTCAGACTAACTTTCTGTAATTCCAACATAATACATCACTTTTACTGTGATGTTATGCCACTATTGAAGATTTCCTGTACTGACCCTTCTCTCAATTACTTAATGCTTTTTATTTTCTCTGGATCAATTCAGGTATTTAGTATTTTGACTATTCTTGTCTCGTATACACTTGTTTTGTTTTCAATCTTAAAGCAGAAATCTCTCAAAGGCATAAAGAAAGCCTTTTCCACATGTGGAGCCCATCTCTTGTCTGTGTCTTTATACTATGGCTCTTTACTTTTTATGTATGTTCGTCCTGCATCTTCACAAGTAGATGATCAAGATATGATGGACTCTATATTTTACACTGTTGTAATTCCTGTGCTAAATCCAATTATCTACAGTTTAAGAAATAATCAAGTAAAAAATTCGCTAGTGAAATTCTTAAAGAGAAATGCTTAGGCATCATATTATCTTTCATTGTATTCTTATTAAAACACTATAAAATTATAAGTCTTCATGTTTCTAAATTTTGTTTTTCCTTCTAAAATATTTGGCAGTTATCAATACTAGAATGTTTTTTTGCTGGCTTTTGTATATTTGAATGTATGGGGTATATGTGTATGGTGTATGCACATTTATGTGCATAGTTACAGTTGACCATATACACACATGGGAAGGCCAAAGGAGTTCACCTGACATCCTGCCTATAGCCTTACTTTTTAAAAAGAGATCTTTTCCTATAGCTAAGTTTGCATCCTGCCAAACCCAACAATTATTTCAACATCTCACATCACTGATTACAGAGATATGTGCAGACATGTCTTCTCAACACTGAAATATGCAGCTCTCTTTTCCACTGACATTTGCATGCTATGTTGTGTGGGATGCAAACACAGTTATTCATCTCATGCAGCAAGAGCTCTTACCTACTGAGCACATTCCTGTTTCCTGGAGCTAGCATTTAAAATAGACTTGGATATATACCCATTTCCATAAAAATATTTGAAATCAATTTTAAATCAAGTAAAAAAATTAATAAAATGTTCTAGCATAATAAATTAAGCAAAGTAGAAACTAAGTTTAAACATCTTAATAGCAGGTTGGTATTTTATTCACTATGACACCATAAATACATTATGTGTTGTAGTAGTTTAATTCCTGTGTAAAGGACACAAATATGATACCATTTATAGTATGATGACTCATATCCCACTTATATGTGATGAGGAAGTGCCATGTTTCAGTAAGAAGACACAAATTTTCAGAATATTGCTAGAAATTTGAACAGATCTTTCATTAAGTTTAGTTGGGAAATGATGACTTTCATTTCTTATAGCAATTCTTCCTGCAATTTCCACAGAGAAGCAAAAGATACAGGAGTGTAGGAGCAATATTTATGAAAATGGATAGACTGTCAAATGTTGCTCTGTTCTCAGAGTGGTGTATGCTTTAGATCAATATCTAGGCTGCCTCTGAGACTCTCTCTTGCTCTCTGTATTTTACCACCACCTAGAAGCTTCACCAAATAAAGAAGCTAGCAGTTTTTATGAAAGAATTAAGTTGGGGAGTTTTATCGAGAAAATGTACTAATCAAGGGAAGGTTTCAATAGCCTAAATTTTATAACAGTGAAGGGATTTGGGTTAAAAATCTGGTTGTCTAAGAGTTACTAGAGTATATAGTTGAGGAAAACATGGTTTAAGTGCACATTACTTAAGACCAAACAGTTAAAAAAGTTGTGAATGTTCCTACTACCTTACCTGCTGACTTTTTGGAATAGTTGGAAAACAGAGCAAAAAGTGAGCTTTACAATTTAATCACAGAAATGGAAATTGGGGAGAATGGAGATAAACACAGAAGAATGCAGAAATGAGGAAAAGGGGAATTGAAAAATATAAGTAATCTGAGAGAGGAAATAGAAAGGGGGGCTGCTTAGGGATGAGGGAAGAAGGAAGTGGGTAAAATAATAATACAGATACCCTAAAAATCCACAAAGAATCATATATTATTAACTATTTAACAAAAGACCTATAATATTCACACACACACACACACACACAGAGTCTACAATGAACTTTCTCATCGAGTGATGATGCTCCATCTAAGAGCCGAAAGGAATCTAACAAAAATCCCAAAGTCAGACATGAGAACCCCTTTTCAGAGCTTTTGGCCATAACTAAAAGACTCCCAAAACATATAGCCTATTGCTATTACCCTTGATGAACCCTGAGAGATACAATGTAAGTCAGTCATGCTTTAGATACCATATGCTTCAAAAACATGACCCAAGTACCTGAGATGAAAGTGATCTGAATGCCTTTTGCCCAAAAAATAACTTTCAATGTACCAGAAGATACCATTAAAGCTTTCAAAGAAGAAGAGTAACCAGAAGTTCTACTTAGCTGTGATGACTGTGAACCATATCAACAACGAGCATTGCATGATCATGCTAAGGGTGCAGCAACGGCACTCATGATTTGGTGGTTACAAATAGCTCTTTAGTTGGGCTTAAGATCTGCTCAAGAAGAGGACAATATAGTTAACTACTCAGTGCTAGGAAAGTTGTAGTTATTGGAGGATAATCACTAATTTACTAAACCATCACAGCCCCTAAAAATAATCTATAAACATTTGTCCTTATGCACACAAATATGTGTAGTCTTCACACATTACCAAGGAAACGTCTTTTTTTTTAATAGGCAAAGATCACTACAAAAAACAACAGCTAACCAAAATGTAGAGTTCTAGAGCCTAATACCGATGGATATATCTGCAAAACACTTCAATATATAAGGCTTATGAAACATTTCAGAAGATGGCATGGAAGGACTGCAAGAGCCAGAACAGGGCTTTTGCTGGCTGTGTTTTCAAGTCAAACCACAAACTACACCTATAAAGATTCACAAACATGACTGACCAAAAGTGAGCTGAACAAGGATGACACCAAACAATAAACATGTCAAAATGAGTGAGAAAAGACTATGAGGCCTCGACTTCATGCAAAGAACTATAGATAGATGCGTAAAGCTGGGACTAGGAGAGGTGTTCCTTCTCATGCTCATTCAGTGTTAATGGTTGGTCCTGAAAACATATACAAGTAACATTATATAGACAAACAAGGTTATATTGGGCTAGTACATGCACATACAAATACATGTATGTATGTAGTAATTATTAATTAAAAAGAGGCTATAAATTTGAAGGACAAGGAGGAGCATGTGGGAGGATTATAGATATGGAAGAAAGAAAATTATTTAAATCACAGTCTAAAAGAATTTGAGCTTTATGCTTAGGATTTCCTTGATCACAGTCTATGGCTTGCAAAGCCAGGTTTGTCTATGGAAAATAATATGTCTATAATAGTATACAGAGATATACTTACATCACAAATAAACTATAAATATGCATCAGCATATTTATATACTTTCATATGTGTGCATAATATAGTAGTAATGACAATCTAGTCTTGCCACTAGAAGCCTTAGCTGGCTAAAAAGATGGCCAGTTCAGACTCTGGCCAGTTTCTTAATTGCTAAGAATCCTCACTAGGATAACCCCTCTTAGAGTTTTCACCACACTAGGTTTCCACCCCTCAATTCTTCCCAATTCCAGTGGGTATCTCTGGGTACTCTTGGCCTGACCCTTCACATGATCCCTCACACTCCAGTCCCCAGATCTCCCTGTTCATCTACAAAATTTATTCCATTTCTCCTTCCAGAGTAAGTTCATATATTCTTCCTAGAGCTTTCCTCTTTGACTAACTTCTCTGGGTCTGTGAATTTTAGTTTGACTTATAGGAGTATGTGTTCAATTTTGGAGAAAATTCCCTGAGGAGCTGAGAGGGTATATTCTTTGTGTTTGTGTGGAATGTTTTGAAAATATCTCTAGGTTCATTTGGTTTATAACATCAGTTGTCTTCAGCATTTCTTTGCTTAGTTTTTGTCTGAATGACCTGTGCATTGGTTAGAGTGGAATATTAAAGTTTCACACTAATAGTGTGTGAGGGTAAATATGTATTTTAAAATGTTTTGCTTCTTTTTACAAAAGTGGGTGCCCTTGTGCTTGGAACATAGATATTAAGAACTATAATATCATCTTGGTGAATTATTCCTTTGATGATTATGTAGTGTTCTTCCCATTTCTTTTGAATAAATTTTGATTTGAAGACTTTGCTATTAGATATTATAATGGATACATCAGCTTGCTTGCAATATCTTTTTTCCAACCTTTTAACTCAAGGTAATGTCTTGAGTTATTCTCATATGCATCAGAACATTGGACCCTGTTTTACCATCCATTATTTTTATCTGTGTCTTTTTGTTGTGAAGTAGAAAAAATGGGTGACTTGACAGTCAAAGATAGTTCTTGAAGAAGGCAGGTTTGAAGATCACCTATCAGAAGCTAAGCCCATGGTTGTTGAGATAGCTATGGGCAGGGTGAAACTGGAGGGTATGGAGAGATGTATAGGAAAGGGAAGCAGAATAGAATAAATTTATTCCAAAAGTTGAAAAAAGGTGATAGAATCTGTTTGACTATGTGGATTGTATGTATTTTACATATGCAAATTATTCCTCATTGAGTAAGTAGAGCTTTGTATATTTAAAGAGAAAGAAGAAAGGGAAGGAGGAAAGAAGAAAGGAGAGAGGAAGAAAGGAATGAAGGAACAGGAGAGAGTGAAAAAGACAAAAAGGGAAGAGGCAGGAGAATCAAAGATAAGGCAAGAGACACAGAGAGGAGAGGAGAG
>NC_022010.1:90683100-90684145 GCF_000317375.1 Microtus ochrogaster
GGAGAGGAGAGGAGAGGAGAGGAGAGGAGGGCTTCCAGGACAGGAGACTAGGAAAAGGAAAGCCATGGGACTAACGAGAAAGAAGGAGAGGAAAGAGAAGAGAAAAGAAGAGAGGGGAAAAGAGGAAGAAGAGCAAGGGAAGGATAAGAAGAAAGAAGATAGAAGCAGGAGGGAGCAGATGGGGGGAGTGAGGTTAGAGAAGAGACCTGAAGAGAAGGGAACTAGGAGAGGAAGGGGAAGGAGGGGAGGGAGGGGATGGAGAAAGAGGCTGGGAAAGTAGAAAGAGGAGAAGTGAGGAAGGTGGAAGGGGAGGGAGGAATAGATGAGATAAGAGGGAAGAGAGAAGATAAGAGACAGGAGGAAATGGGAGGGAAGGGAGGATAAAAGAAACAGTCGAGAAAGGATGAGGAAGAAAGAAGTTATCAAGAAACATAAAAATCTTGAAAATAGTCAGGTGATGGTGGTGCATACTTTTAATCCCAGTACACAGGAGGCAGAGGCAGGCAGATCTCTGTAAATTTGAGGCAAGCCTGGTCTATGTTAGTTAGTTCCAGAATAGGCTCCAAAGTTACAAAGAGAACCTTTCTCAAAAAGCATCAAAAATAGTAGGTGAAATAACAATTTACTCTGGAATTCAATACGACATAGCATAAGGTAAATTTCTGACCATCTTCACAGAGATGAGCACCATAATAAAGAGCAATTGCAGAAGAAGGAAAACATGGTTTACAACTTTACAAGAGAGACTCTCTTCTAAACAGTGTTCTACTGTTCCTATTTTGTCCCAGTACTCAACCATTGATCCATTCCCACTGACGCTTCACTTCCTCAAAGACTGACTGGAATGTGCATTTTATCTCTGATGCTATTTAATAACCAAGTCCCTTTTAAAATATTTTTGAGATTATAATATTATTGTATTATTTCCCCTTTCCTTTCCTTCATCCAAACCCTCCCATATATCACACAGGACTATCTTTCAATTTCAGATCCTTTTTTAAAATTATAGTTGTAACATTTTTTATCATCTATCTATCTATCTATC
>NC_022010.1:90684265-90702053 GCF_000317375.1 Microtus ochrogaster
ATCTATCTATCTATCATCTATCTATCTATCATCTATCTAATCTATCATCTATCTATCAACTCTCTATCTACCCACCTATCTTCTATTCATCTATCACCATCAGTTGATCGATCTATTGATTAATCTATCATCCAACTCTATGTATATGTGTTAAAAAACTTTGACTATATATATTCTCAACTATATAATATAAACTGCTTAGTCTGTTTATACGTAGATACATACATACATATGTACACACACGTGTGTGTATACATATGGTTTTTTCAGGACTGACCATCTGGTACTGAATAACAAACTGGTGTCATCTGTGGAGACTATTTCTCCGTTTCTCAGCATCTTCCTGTAGTTCTTTGTATAGGGTTCAAACATTTCCCAGCTTTCAGTAATCTAGAGAAAAGACAATATTGATTCAAACTTTTCAATGCTCAAATAGTCAGTTAGAGACAAATATCAAAATCTCAGTACAACTTGTAGTTCATTTTGTGCAATTCTTTTCCTTTTCTGGTGAATAACTATCTTTGTTCAGATATTTAGAGTTTTCACTCATTTTCTTTTCTATCATGCTTGAATGATACCTATTTTTAAAATTATGAATATATAAATTATTTTCATTTGAGTTGGTGAAGGTGTTGTTATTCCTAAGAACCAACAAACAACAATAATACCACAGAGGAGAAAAAAACCTGATTTAGTGGATACATTTGGGAGTTTCGGTGCCATAAATAATAGATGAATAATTAAATAAAGGAAAAATCAAAGAACATAGTAATTTCACTATAATAAAATTATTTTGAAGAATGGGCTGACAAGCATTACTTACCAGTAATTGATATGGTATGATAATATGGTATAGAAATTGTGAAAGGAAAAAATGACTAGTACTCAATATGAAAATATTCTTGCTAGAAAATTTTTGGATAAGTACATACTGAAATATAATCTCAGGAAAGAACAAATGAAACATCGAAAATCGAGCCAAGTCATAAAGATTTTTTTCCTTTGATGGAATTTCTTATTATAAACAAAGGTTGTAATTTGCTGTAAAATTTAAATTCTGAAATTAAAAAACTTGCTAATCATATTAAAAGGATGCAACAATTAGCAATAAGTATATTTTTAAAATTCATTAGACTTATTGCAAACTGTAGCTAGATACAATCTAATGCTTCAACAGTTTTTTAAATTATTCCTGAGAATTTCAAACATATTTAAGAGAATTTATTTATTATGAACTAATTGTATTCAAATGTTCTTAGACTTCCATAAGTTAATAATTTTCTTTTACATTTGACCATTTTCTCATTATGTGTGAGTTTAGAAAATGGTATGTTCATCTTTAAATTAGTTGACCAATAACTATGGTGTTTGTTGTCTAACGTTACAAAATCATCTCTTCTTCATGACTTTTTTCATCACATTTATTACTTCCTTATTTCTCAGACTGTAAATGAAAGGGTTCAATAAAGGAATAACTAGGGTATAGAAAATAGCTACGGGTATATCTTTATCTCCATCAATGACTGCTTGTGGTTGTGCATACAGAAAGAGAAGAGAACCATAGAATATTGATACAGATAGAAAGTGGGATACACAAGTTGATAAGGCTTTCCCTCTACCCTCATTAGACTTCATTTTGAATATAGTGAAAAGTATATAAAAATAAGACACAAGAACTATAGTAATAGTACTGGCTAAAATTGACCCTGCAAAGCTAAATAATGTCAGTTCATTGATATGTGGATCAGTACAGGAGATTCTATATAATGGAAGGATATCACAAAAGAAATGCTTGATTACATGTGACCTACAGAAAGTTAACCTTAATAAAAGCCCGACTTCAACCATGGGATGCACATTTCCTATTATGTAGGATCCTATGATCATCTGAAAGCAGAGTTTCTTGGACATCATGGTGTGGTACTGCAATGGGTTGCATATGGCCACATAGCGGTCATAGGCCATTGCTGCTAGAAGGAAGCTGTCTGTAGTTTCAGCAACACAGAGAAAATAGAACTGTGCCATGCATTCATAGAGAGACATCTTTCTGTCCTCAGAAAAGAAGTTCTGTAGCATCTTGGGAGTGGCAGCACAGGAACAGAGGGAATCCATGAGAGCCAGGTTACCTAGAAAGATGTACATGGGTGTGTGAAGACGGCGTTCCATATAGATCAAGGCCACCAGTCCAATATTTCCCACCATGGTGACCAGATAGATGGCTAAGAACACCAAAAATAGGAGGATCTTCATGTTTGGGTGATCTGAGAATCCCACGAGGATGAATTCATTTGTTACAGAGTAGTTCTCGGCCATCTCACCTTGTCTGTTGACACTATAATTACAGAGATATAAATTTTTATGGTTAGAAAAATTTCCCTTTTTGCTTTTTTAAAGAGGGACATTTCTTCTTTGTGCACTGCAATTGTCTCTGGAATACATGCAATTGTGCTTTTGAGAGTATTTATTACCATACACTGTTAGCATCTATGATTTCTAAATTTAACTCACCTTTTACAGGAATACTATAATGTGATTCATTTCTGGAGTGACACCCTTGTTCACATATTGAAAATAGTACATGTAGCAGTCTCCAGAGGGATCTTGTGCATACAGAATCTCCCACTTCTTAGCATCAGAGGTCTCAATGAGGTTCCCATTCTGAGCATGAACTAGAAAACTGAGATCTGCTCAAGATGAAAGTCAGGACACCCTTGCACCCTACATCCAAGGTAGGGATTGTGTGAGGGTGTTGGCACCCACATGCACAGCCTGGACAAAATGCCTACAAAAAATTCTCAAAGTCTTGACAGGCATAAAAGTTGATGTATATGAAAATATTTAACAAAAGTTTTGCAGTAATCTAGTCTTGCTCTGTGCTTTGGGAACAGATCTTCTTCACAGACTTATGACTTTTCAAAGCACCTGGAACATCAGGGTGGGAAACAAGACTAGAGTAGAGCCAAGGAAAAATATTATTCTTCTGCTCTAGCAAGGGAGGTCTCCTGAAACTGTATTCATGTTATAGGAATGTGAATGATGAATTTATTTTTTAAAATAATAACAAGGATACATTTTTAAAAAATAAAAAAGTGGAAAGGAAACAGAAAACAACCTCTCTCTCTCTCTCTCTCTCTCTCTCTCTCTCTCTCTCTCTCTCTCTCTCTCTGTGTGTGTGTGTGTGTATGTTTAAGTGAGTGAAATGACTGCGTTTTTTTTTTCTTCCGGGGTTGTTTATTTTTATCTGTTTGGTTTTGATGGTTGGTTTGATATTTGAGATGATACTCTACTCTAATCAAAAGTAAGTTTCTATAGTGGAGCCAGAAATAACTAAGTACATACCTGCCCACTCCCCAACCCTGATTCAGCAGCGTGGAAAGTTCTGACCTGATGACAAGGCAGGAAGCTTGGCATTCCATGAATGGGCTACAGACCAGGACCCTTGTGAGCATCAGATGTGTTTGGTATTAGGGTACCTGGCAGTCAGCAAGGCTTAGCAGCCTGAGATCTAGGATAATAACGTTTTTTCCTGTGAGAGCAAAAGTAGGTGGCTTCCTTCTCCTTTAGTGGGGAGGACTAATTCTCACTCTTCACCTTCAGTGGCTAGGGCTCAGGAGACAGGAATAAAACTACACTTGCCCCATACCTTTGCCCATTCCCTAGCCATGTTTATGCTACCCTAAGTTTGCCGCTTGCAGTGGTAAGACTTGGAGGAGTATTCAAAGGGGGTTGTAACTGTGAGGCAATATATTCTGAATGTAGCTGTTTGTGGCTTAGTTTTGTATTTAAATAGCAAACAACAAAGGAAATAAACTTGAAACTTATTTGCCATCAAAAATTAATCAAAAAATTAAAATATTAAAAAGAATTAATTTTTCTGATTGTCTATTTCCTTAGAAAGTTACACTCTCTAAAGTTTGCCATAGTGTGTTAGAGTATCACGAAGATGAAGTAATTTCTTATATTTTGAAACTTTAAAAAAATAAAAAGCTTAAATTTTCAAATTTTAAGTGCTAATATCATTTTGCTTTATAATACTACTAGTTCTCAATAGTTACTATTTTTTTTGACAAACAGATATCTGTCTGATTGACAGATAAAATTATATACCTCTATGGCCAAAAGGACTTTGTTTTTCTAGTAATCAAAACACTGAAAGAAGGCACTAGAAATTTACTTTGTTTAAGAATATTTTATATGGCTTGTCTGAGTCATTACTGGAAGTTGCTTTAACACATTCCTGTATTTTTTAAGTGATTCATTTGTGAACTTACCTGCATATTTTGGGATTCTACCTTATAATCATTCTACCTTATAATGTGAGGTGGGTTACAGTATTGTATGTCAACTTGGTTCCACATATCTTGAATTTTGGGAAGAGCTACACAGTCAAGAGAGGAGTCAATATTTAGGAGAGATTAACATTTACTTAATAATTAGAAAAGCAAATTTTGGGTTTTTTTATTAAGGTAAAAACTTAAAATTTTTCTCTTACCTTAATTGCTGAGGAGCACTTTCTGAAAGTGTGTATTTATCTTATAGTCAAGATCTCAAAAGTTAAGAATATCTATGGACCTTGATTTCACAATAATAGAGGTGGAAGAAGTGATGATCATAGGCTGCCCACAGGTAATAGTAGCTATGTACCTTTGACTGGAAACTTAAATCTTCTGCCAAATCCTGAGAGGACTTCCCAGCATTGCATCATTTCTGAAGAGAATGTCAGTCCTAACAAATATGAACTATTTGAAACTAATTAAAACTTCGCAGTGAAAACACAATCTTAACTAAAGTAAGCTTGAAGATTATCTTGCTAGTTTGATTGTAGCTGACCTAACTCTTAAAATTCTCCACTTTTGTGCATCTAAAACAGATAGAAAATAGTCTGGAGTGACTTAGATACTATAATGGAGGCTGTAAAAAATAATATGAGTTATGAGAATAATTAGCACTGGACAGGATAAATGGCTCGGCATCCTTATCAGTATGAATATTTGAGTTATCTAAGTTCAAATTTCCAGAACCTACATTAATAAGGTGGGTATGCTCTCATGCATTTGTATTCCTAGTATTTGGGTGGGGATTGTGTTACAAGCCACAACTTTATACAGTAATTGCTCAGCCATCTTTTCATAAGTGACTTATCAGAACCAAGGGATCTGGTAAAGGCTAAACCAAAAGGCAAGGATTTTTGGCGTTATTGCTTTGTGAATAAAGCGGCTGTCTTTTGCTGCAGATTTTTCGTTGTAGCTGAACTCCCTTTCTGTTACATATTTAAAAATTAATCCCCTAATTCAGAACAATTTGCCACTGCCAGTGTAGGGATAAGTCCCACCCCTTAGGGGGCATGTTGGCCTCGGGCTAATGTTTACCTATAAATCTGGCAAGCGTGCTTGCAGCCCTTTCCTGGTCTCCAAGAGAACAGTGATTCTGTAAGTCTATTTCTCCATTAAAGCTGTATATATTTTTACACTCTTTCTTCATTCGTTTACGCCTTTACATTTTGGCGTCCAACGTCTGGCTATTTTGCCCCCAACTCAAGCGCGTAGCCCGCTAGCTAACACAGCATGCTCCCGGGTGCCGGTTTTTTTTTTTTGATTTTCTTTTTTTTTTATTTTATTGAGAAAAGGAAAAAAAAGTTTCAGCCTCCTCCCAGCCTCCCACTTCCCTCCCCCATCCTCTCCCCCTCCCTCTCCAGTCCAAAGAGAAGTCAGGGTTCCCTGCCCTGTGGAAAGTCCAAGGTCCTTCCCCCTCCGTCCATGTCTAGGAAGGTGAACATCCAAACTGGCTAGGCTCCCAAAAAGCCAGAACATGAAGTAGGATCACAATCCTGTGCCATTGTCCTTGGCTTCTCATCAGCCCTCATTGTTCGCCATGTTCAGAGAGTCCGGTTTTATCCCTTGCTTTTTCAGTCGTAGTCCAGCTGGCCTTGGTGAGCTCCCATTAGATCAGCCCCACTGCAAGGCTGTCCACTCTCGCCATACCTCTTCAATATAGTGCTTGAAGTTCTAGCAATAGCAATAAGACAACATAAGGGGATCAAATTGGAAAGGAAGAAGTTAAACTTTTGTTATTTGCAGATAATATGATAGTGTACATAAGCGACCCCCAAAACTCCACCAAAGAACTTTTACAGCTGATAAACAGCTTTAGCAATGTGTCAGGATACAAGATCAACTCCAAAAAATCAGTCGCCCTCTTATACACAAAGGACATGGAAGCAGAGAAGGAAATCAGAGAAGCTTCACCTTTCACGATAGCCACAAACAGCTTAAAATATCTTGGGGTAACTCTAACCAAGGAAGTGAAAGATCTATTTAACAAGAATTTTAAGGCATTGAAGAAAGAAATTGAAGAGGTTACCAGAAAATGGAAGGACCTCCCTTGCTCTTGGATTGGGAGGATCAACATAGTAAAAATGGCAATTCTACCAAAGGCAATTTATAGATTCAATGCAATCCCCATCAAGGTCCCATCAAAATTCTTCACAGATCTCGAGAGGACAATAATCAACTTTATATGGAAAAACAAAAAGCCCAGGATAGCCAAAACAATCCTATACAATAAAGGATCTGCTGGAGGCATTACCATCCCTGACTTCAAACTCTATTACAGAGCTACAGTGATGAAAACAGTGTGGTACTGGCATAAAAACAGAGAAGTCGACCAATGGAATAGAGTAGAAGACCCTGACTTTTACCCACAAGCCTATGAACACCTGATTTTTGATAAAGGAGCTAAAAGTATACAATGGAAGAAGAAAAGCATCTTCAACAAATGGTGCTGGCATAACTGGATGTCAACCTGTAGAAGAATGAAAATAGACCAGGGTGCCGTTTTTTAGTTCATGACTCGGGCCTCAGTGCTGAGTCTGAGATACACTCAGCCACACAGGCCCATTCTGCCCCGCCTGCTCGCTGGAGCAATTAACCCCTCCATGCCTGCCTTGGCTAAGTTTGCAGCCGAACCCCACTGCCTGAATTGGCGTAAGCTCAAGTACCTGCGGTTTTGCAACAAAAGCCGCAACAGCGGCAGATTTGGTCTGATACAAAGTGACTTGGCCTGGCGATGGTGGCCCATGCCTTTAATCCCAGCACTTGGGAGGCAGAGGCAGGCGGATCTCTGTGAGTTCAAGGCCAGCCTGGTCTACAAGAGCTAGTTCCAAGACAGGCTCCAAAACCACAGAAACCACCACTGTCAGGAACCGGTCATTGCAGGTAAAAAAATTTTCTTTTATAAATAAAATGTCTGAACACATTATAATTCAAGAATTTAACAGTTTTTTTAATTGTACAATGTGGGAGATTTTACAAGAGGTGTCTATGATCCCACATCTATGGATGTCATCTAAGTTTGTCATTTATAATTAGACTAATCAGGTTCTTTAAATATATAGAGATTATACTCAGTATAGATAGATAATAACCTCTTCAAAGAGCTGTAGAAAATGGCCTTTAATCTAATTCAGAGTTTTGTGACAGTGAGACACAATTGCTCCTGGCAACACCGCTCTATTCCCGAGAGAATGTTGAGCCCCAAAGACACTCCACCTGGAGCCTTTCTTTTTGGAAGAACTGGCCTTTGGGCAAAGAAATGCCCATACCTCAACCACGGACAGTGATACAGAGCATGCATCAATGGATAAAACAGGACTGTCATATCCTGCCAAGACAGGGTAAGATAGTTTTGAAAAGTTCCTTGCCTTTAATAATGGTATGCCAGTTATGTTAGGCCTTAGCCAAAGTTGGTTGACTCAACATTGCAAACGAGACTTTGGGTGATTGCCCAGGTAGTCAGTTGTCTCTGTCAATTGTTGCACATTTTGGATATATCTCGTTTGTTAAGTAATATTTATTCCCTTCTCAGATCTTTGACGGAGTTGAAGATTATATAATTGTAGTTACTCTCTACATTATTTAGACTCCTTGAGATAGAATGTTTAGCAAAACTCTTGTTCTCAATATTGTTTGTTATATTTATTATTTGTTATTATTGTTTATAGTTGTATTTGGTTTAGTTCTGTCTTATTTAGACAAAAGGGGGAGATGTAGGGATAAGTCCCGCCCCTTAGGGGGCATGTTCGCCTCGGGCTAATGTTTACCTATAAATCTGGCGAGCATGCTCGCAGTGCTTGCTTCTGCTTTCCTGGTCTCCGTGGAACAGTGGTTCTGTAAGTCTATTTCTCCATTAAAGCTGTATATATTTTTACAATCTGTGTGCATTCATTTACGCCGTTACATGCTAGTCCTTGTTTCTCTCTCTTAGGTATGTGCAGAAATCTGCCTTTCTGCAATTATCTTTATCAGCAGGCATTTGGTCAGAGTTTAAGGTTCAGGCAAAGAGCTTCCCATTTAAGATGTTCACAGACCCCCCCAATGACATAGAATTGTTACCTTTCCAAGCTGCTGTTCTGGTTTTACCCCACAATCAGAACAACTGATAACAGCATGGCCTGGAACTGACAATTTAGAGACCTAGGTCTCTGTTTTGTTTAGAGCAGTAAGTCTTACTCTACACTTAGGCCCATAAAAACTGTTATGTCCTCCTTTTCATTTCTGACTTTGTTAATTTGGATATTCTCTCTCTGCCTTTTGGTTAGTTTGGATAAAGATTTGTCTATTTTGTTGATTCTTTGTATTGTTTTCTTTGTTTCTATTTCATTGATTACAGCCCTCAATTTAATTATCTCCTGCTATCTAGTTCTCTTAGGTGAGTTTGCTTCTTTTTGTTCTAAAGTTTTCCAATGTTCTGTTAATTCACTAGTGTGTTGTGTTCATTTAGTGTTCTGAACTTGCCTTTTAACATTGCTTTCAATGTGACCCATAAATTTGGGTATGTTGTATGGTCATTTTCATTGAATTTTAGGAAGTCTTTAATTTTCCCCTTAACTTCTTCCATGACCCATTGATGAGTCAAGTGAGCATTGTTTAATTTCCATGTGTTTGTGCGTTTTCTGGAATTAGTATTCTTGTTGACTTGTAGTTTTAAACCTTGGTGATCTGATAAGGTATAATTTTCTATTTTTTGTATTTGTTGAGGTTTTTTTTTTTTTGTTACTGAGTATGTGGTCAATTTTTGAGAAGGTTCCATGAGGTGCTGAGAAGACGGTATATTCTTTTCTGTTTGGATGGGATATTCTATAGATGTCTGTTAAGTCCATTTGAGTCATAACATCTGTTGGTTCTCTTATTTCTCTGTTCATTTTTTTTGTCCGATTGACCTGTCCAGTGGTAAGAAGGGAGTGTTGAAGTCTCCCACTATTAGTGTGTGGGATTTAGTATATGATTTAAGCTTTAGAAGTGCTTCTTTGACATGAGTGTGTCCTTGTATTTGAGGCATAGATGTTTAGTATTGAAATTTCCTTTTGATGGATTATTCCTGTTACTAATATGAAATGACCTTCTTTGTCTCTTTTGACTGATTTTAGCTTGAAGTCTATTTTGTTAGATATTAAGATAGCTACACCCGCTTGTTTCTTTGGTCCATTAGTGTTGTAAAATGAGGAGCAGTGGGCTGCTCTCCAGGCACCCGGCCGCCTGGCTAGTTTACACCCAAAATAATTACATGGAAACTGTATTCATTTAAACACTGCCTCTTATATATCTATATATTTTATTATATCTAGCCTCCACTTTGCAGAATTTGGAAAATTAAAATATGTACACCACACCATTGACACTTATTCAGGTGTTTGGTGGACAACTGCTATAAGCTCAGAAAAGGCTCAGTAATCACACATTTATTACAAGTTATTGCCATCATGGGTATACCTGCACAAATAAAGACAGATAATGTTCCAGCTTATGTCTCTAAGAAAATGAAAGAGTTTTTTTGCTTATATTATTAAGCATATTACAGGTATACCAAACAATCCTACAAGTCTGTCAGTCATAAAAATATCAAATTAACCTGTAAAGAATATGTTAAACAAACAAAAAAGGATAGAAAATATCCCAAGAAATAAATTACACAAAGCTTTATTAATCTTGAATTTTCTTAACACTAATGAGAAAGCGACAACAGCAGCAGAGAGACACTGGATAATAGAAAATCTGCTGAATTAAATCCCCGGTTTATTTCAAGGATGTTTTGAAATGGCTCACAGTTGAAGCCAGGAGATATGCCATTTTGGGGAAAGTGTTTTGATCTTGTTTCCAAAGGAAAAGAAAGCTGTGGATATCATCCAAATTAATAAAGATTTGGTTTGAAAAAGAGAAATGATAGCTCATACACAATGGTGCCAACCATATAGGTGGTAAGGAAAACACATACGTTTGGGGGCAGAGTTCTGTTCTTATCTTTGTAGGAAGATACTCCTTTTAGAAAATTCAAGGGACTTTGGATGTTTGAATACTACAGATGGAAAAATAACTATCCACTAAGGATCATCGAAAAAAAGGAATGAAATGTATTAGGTCATGTTGTCTGAGTTTTCTGTCCTGCCTGGTTCCTGCAGTTGTTAAGTCCCAAAGAAATCACACAGAGGTTTACATTAGTCATAAACTGATTGACCCATTGTCAGATAACTGATACACATACATTTGAACATATATTTATGAATATATAGAGCTGGTTTGGAGTTGGACAATGGTTCTGTCCTTTTCTACATTCAAGCATGTTTGCTAACAGAAATATTCAGAAGTTTCTATCTCATGTCAAGAGCCATCTGATATAGGACAGAAAGTAAAAAGAATTTAGAAAAAAATTTTACTTTTCTTCATATTTATTTTTGTCTCTATCGTTGAATTCCTTTCCATTGAATATATGTGCCTTTATATGTATATATAAATAATATTAATTTTTTCACATTGAACAATGAATTTTTATGCAGTAATCTTTGAAGTTTCTGGAAGAAATTGGAGCCCTACAATAACTCTACCTGGTTGATATGACACCATGACACTGATAGCACTAGTATAAGACCAGTTTTAGGTACCAGCTATTCTAGATGGTTCCAACTTGGTTAGATGAAATGGTGTACTTTTTTTTTTTTACAAAGTTCTTGCCAGAGCTCCAAATAGGAACCTCAGAAAAAGCCTACCTAGTACTCAGAGACTATTTGCAATTATACCATTCTGTAATCTTGGAATTTAACCATCATTTTACTTTCACAGGATCTCATAGAAAGAGCATCACCCCCATAACAGCTGGAAGTAATTCTAGAAGATGACATCCCCTCTCCCAACAAAGTTTATCTTCTGGGTAGGGACATCATTTAGGGTTTTATTATAATTGGTATAGGGTGGGCGGTTGGGGAGGGAATTTTGTAGGCTGAGGTATTTCTTTGAATAAAAGGGGGAATTGGATGAGATAATAGATTAGTATGAGCTTACTCACACTAATAATAACAATGAGTAATAAGGTGAATACTTGTGAGCTCTTATTTATAGGTAATTTTTGATTGGTATAGATGCTTGTATATTAATAAAAACTGAAATTATATTGAATATGTTCCTATTTTTGTTCACCATATTTGTATACTGAGGCAAATTAATTTTGTCATATTGTATGCATGCATGCTTCTACCTCTGCTTAAAACATTTTTTTTATTAATGCAATTTTGGGATATTTTTATCAAATTGCAATGCACATTTCTACCTCTGAACAAGATACTTATACATTGTTTACATTTTGAAGTAATTGTCCTCATTTGTTGCATAGTTTTATATTTTATAATATTGTAATATGAAGTCTTAGTCGTTAAGTTATATAGATATTAAGATTAGTCATTTATGTTTGCCATAGTTAGACTAATCAGTGTAGAAGGAGTGGTGGGCCACTTTCTGCCACCCAACTCCCAGCCACCTGGCTAGCTTATGCCCCAAAATAACAACACACAAACTGTATTAATTTAAACACTGCCTGGCCCACTAGCTCTAGCCTCTTACTGGCTAACTCTCATATCTTGACTAACCCATTTCTAATAATGTGTGTAGCACCACGAGGTGGTGGCTTACCAGGGAAGATTCAGCATGTCTGACCTGGTGGCTTGATCCATGGCATTTGACCAGAGAGGAGAGGCATGGCATCTGCCCTGGAGAGGAGAGGCATGGCGTGCGTCTGGCTCACTTCTCTTCTTCCCAGCATTCTGTTCTGTCTACTCCACCTACCTAATTTTCTGACCTATCAGGCCAAGCAGTTTTCTTTATTGATTAACCAATGAAACAACAGATTGACAAATGACCTTCCCACATCAAATCAGGTTCTTTAGACACATAGAGATTGTTCTGCATAGATAGGCAATCTTCAAATACTTCAAAGAGCTCTAGAATATAGCATTTAAATAACTTAGGGTTCTGTTGAAGTGAGACAAGATTGCTCCTGACAGCACAGATCTATTCCTAAGATAATGTTGAGCACCAAAGACACTCCACTTGGATCTTGTTTTCTTCTTGGTAAAACTGGCCTTTGGGCAAGGAACTACTCATTTATCAACCACTGACAAGGTACATGGTATCCAGAAATGGATAAGCAGGACACAAGGAAAAAGACTGTCAAATCTTGCCTAAGCAGGGTAAGATGGTTTTGAAAATTTTCCCTCCTCTGAAAATGGTCTGTCAGTTACTCTAGGCCTTAGCCAAAGTTGGTTGCTTCAACATTGCAATGAGACTTTGGGTGATTGCCCAGATAGCCAATTGTCTCTGTAATTTGTTGCACATTTTGGAAGTTGCTTGATTGTACTTCCTATTTACTCAAGTAATATTATTTCCCTTCTTGGATCTTTGATGTGGTTGAAGACAAGGTAGTTTTAACTACTTTCCTCTCATGACTTGGTCAAGTTATTTATTATACAAGACTTAAACTCATTAGGTTAGGATAATGATTGAATATATTTGTAGTTATTGTATATAATTTTATATTAAGCTTATAATTCACCTATTTAAACAAAAGGGGGAGGTGCTGTAGGAAATCCTACAGCCAGTAGCCTTTAAGTTACTCACCCACTTGGGCATGGCCTCTTATACTATTTATGCTGATGTAAAGTGTGCATCTGGCCTTTTCTCCAGCTGTGTGATTCGGTTATTGTTCTCCGTTTCAGCATAGAATTGTAATTTGTGAGTCTACCCCTAAATAAATAACCATCCATTATTCTCAATTCTGAGCTAGTGTTGGATTTCTTTTAAGCATCCTTCTTCAATAGGGTTTGAGGTAAAGTTTCTTTTATAATGAAACCAGGTAACATGGAGAATAACAACAATTTTCGACTTGTAAAATTGAAAGTTACTTCAAACAATGTTTCTAAGTAGATATTATCACCACAGGTGAAAATCACTGGGAACCACTGAATTCACAAAATTTCAAGACATCACCTTCTAGACAAGATTTTGGTTAGTCAGAAAACAAAACACTTTATGTTATACTGTAAATATCCAATGAACAGTGTTTTAAGAAAGATGAAAGTAACAGTATTTCCTCTAAGAAATTAATAGATCCTATAAGTCACTAGTTATTCAAATGGAAAACAACATTCTTAGCATTATAGAAACATTAACTTTATCAAATTATGAAGAAACATCAGAAAAGTCAGACCACAAACTATTTTACAAGATATATGAAATATATATATATATAGTATATACTTGTAATATTACATAAATGCCATAAACTATTATATAGATAAATTATATACTATCTATATTGTATATTAATATATAATCATATACATATTATATATTATTACATATATCATATATAATATTAATAGATAATATTATCTATATTATATAATATTATGTTGCCAGAGTTTTCTGTCCTACCTGGTCCCACAACCATTCAGTTCCAAAGTAACACACAGAGGCCTACATTAATTATAAACTGGTTAGCCTATTAGCTCCGGCCTCTTATTAGCTAATTCTTACATCTTAAATTAGCCCATAATTTTTGTTTATGTTAGCTCTGTGCTTGGTACCTTTTATCAGCAAGGCATTCTCATCTTGTTTTCTCTGTATCTATGTCATGACTACAGACTCAGCCTTTCCTCTTCTCATAGCTCTCCTCTTTTTATCAGCCAGCCTCTACTTCCTGCCTGGTCATCCAGCCCACACTTCCTGCCTGGTTACTGGCCTATCTGCATTTTATTAAAGCAATACAACTGATAAATCTTTACTGGGTACAAGATTATTGTTCCACAGCAAACTTATATATAATATGCTATGTTATTTGTGATATGGGTTATAAGTTTAGTTTAAGAATATTAACAAATTATACAAATCAGATATTATGGAACTTAATTGAAAAAGATCTTAATTAATTTTAGCATTTCCAAATCAGGCACATCTCAGAATCATAAAAAAAATTTCAGAAAACTCCTGAGTTAAAAAATATTAAGTCATTCATGCTTAGAAAACAGTAGAGATATGCAGAATCATGTTAACTCATTGCAACTCATTCTTTCACCTAGTTTAATCAGTTCTCTGCCTGAAATTCAATGAATTTTAGTATAGTTGACTAGGATAGCTGTTGGCTGTGGAAGTGTCCTCTTAAGTTAGCCACAGAGACTCTACCAAGTTGCACAGGTTATGGGTATTACCCTTGGTTGTTCTCCATAACTATATAGATACAGACACCTGGCTTCAGAACATTGACAAACCCTATTAGAAGTATTTTTTTTCTTGCGGTCTAATTTTCATAGTTCTAGAATTTTCTATATAGGAATATGGTCTCTAAAAATGAGCAAAAATAGTCTTTCTGAGGTTTGGATTTTTAATCTTATAATACCAACTTGCCAAACAATATCTATTCACTGTTAGCGTAGTGGCAGGGCTGTGATTAGGGCAGCTAGCTGATTTCTGATTGGGTCCTAGGCTTGCTCTGTTAGAGGGATTTTATGCCTAGTGCTGTGGATCTGGACAAAGGCCCATGAGCTTTCATAGAAACTATGGGTGAACCTATTACTTTTGTTTTCTTAAAGGGTTATGTGGTTAAACTGCCTACTAAATATTTAAATTTTATATCCATTTAATTTATGTGCTCAGCATCGATCAATTAATTTTCTCTTTGCAATTATTTATGCATGCAAACTCATTGTTGACTTATCATGCTCAGCAAGAAAAGTCTCCACAGTTGGAAGGAAATGCCTAAAATATGAGTGAGATTTCAGAATATTGAACTCAAGGGTAGAGTAAACACAAACTTCTCATTATTACAAAAGCAAGCAAAACATGAGGTGACATTTACAGTTAACTTAAGCAAACACAAGTATAGTGAGGGGATATATTTTAATATGTAATATAACATTCTTAGCCTATTTATTGTTGGTTATTTGTATGTTTATTTCATGGCTGACCATTTAGTACTGCATAACCAATTGGTATTTTTTGTGGAGAAGGCTATTTCTCCTGTTCTCAGCATTCATAAATTTCCTGTAGTTCTTTGTATATGGTTTAAGCATTTAAAGGTATTCTACAAATTTCCTAGCTTTGAAACAGCTAAAGAAAACTCTTGTCATGATCAGAGTGAGATTGGGAAAAATACTGAGTACTTCAGTTTAAATCTTTATATTCCAGAAAAACATAGAAGAATGTCTGATTAGTCACTAGGAAATAAATATTACAAGCTTAGCACATAAATAGGACATTTTTGGCAATTCTTTTTCTTTTTTACTGAATAGCTATTTCTTTTTAAATATTTAGAAATTCCAATAGTTTTCTGCTCTGTCAGGTTTGTATGACTTCTCATCATTTAAAAAATAGTGAACATACTAATGATTTTTATTTAAATTGGTAAAGGTGTTATAATTCCTACAACTAACAAACAATGACAATATTATATAGAGGATAAACCTTTTGATTTAATAGATACATTTGGGAACCACAATGCCATATATGATGGACAAACAATCGAATGAAAAAAGATTAAAACACAAAAAAATCTCATTGAAAACCATTGTTTTGAAGCACAGATTTTTAAGACTTACACATATAAACTGGTTCAGAAAATTTGAGAGTAAAAATGACTTATACTCCATATGAGAATGTTCTAGTTAGAGAATAAATACTTTGAATGAGTGCCTATTAAAATATAACCAAATAAAAGAAGAAGTATTAAGTTGAATATCATTTACCAGAAATATTAAGTTCCACTGATAGAATTGCTTATGATAAGATCATAAATAAAAGATTACAATTTGCTTGAAATTTTAATATCTGAAATTGGGAAAGTTTCTAATGAGTTAAATGGACACCAACTTTGGGGATACTAATTTTTATTTCTAAAATTCAATGGATGTATTGGCAATTGAGATTAGAGATATTCCAATAAATAGTTCAGCCTTCTTTAATTCATTCCTGATAACTTCAAGCATATTTTAGCAGAATTTATTTAATATTTTATAATTTGTATAATATTTTATACAAATGTTCTTAGGCTTTTTATAATTTAATAAAATTATTTTTGCTCATTTACCAATTTCTCATTATGTGTGTGTTTAGAAAATGTCATGTTCAACTTTAAATCAGTTGTACAATGGATCTGGTAATTTTTTTTCTAATATTGCAGAATCATCTCTTTTTCATGGTCCTTTTCACTACATTTATTACTTCCTTATTTCTCAGACTGTAAATGAAAGGGTTTAATAAAGGAATTACTAGGGTATAGAAAATAGCTACAGGTATATCTTTATCTCCTTCATTGACTGAATGTGGTTCAACATACTGGAAGAGAAGAGAACCATAGAATATAGATACAGACAGAAAGTGGGATGCACAAGTTGATAAGGCTTTCCCTCTACTCTCATTAGATTTCATTGTGAATATAGTGAAAAGTATATAAAAATAAGACACAAGAACTATGGTGATAGTAAATATTAAAACTGACCCTGCCAAAATAAATAATATCAACTCATTGATATGTGTATCAGTACAGGAGATTCTATATAATAGAAGGATATCACAAAAAAAGTGCTTGATTATATGTGATCTACAGAAAGTTAACCTTAACAAAAGCCCCACTTCAATCATAGGATGCAGGGTTCCTGCTATGTAGGCTCCTATGGTCATCTGAAGGCAGAGCTTCATGGACATCATGGTGTGGTACTGCAATGGGTTACATATGGCTACATAGCGATCATAGGCCATTGCTGCTAGAAGGAAGCTGTCTGTGGTCTCAGCAAGACAGAGAAAAGAAAACTGTACCATACATTCATAGAGAGACATCTTTCTGTCCACAGAAAAGAAGTTCTGTAGCATCTTGGGAGTGATGGCACAGGAGCAGCAGGAATCCATGAGAGCCAGGTTGCCCAGAAAAATGTACATGGGTGTGTGAAGACGGCATTCCATGTAAATCAAGACCACGAGCCCAAGATTCCCCACCATGGTGACCAGATAGATGACAGAAAATACCAGGAATAGAAGGATCTTCAGGTTAGGGTTATCTGAGAATCCCACTAGGATGAACTCTGTTGTCAATGAATAGTTGTTCTCAGACATTTCACCTTTCTTGTTGTCACTTCAATTACAAAGATATAAAATCATAATGGTGAGAATAGAATTTTTTCTTCTCTTTTTATGAGGAAAGTTTCTTGTTTGTGCACCTGATATTGTCTCTGGAATGGAGCTAACTATGCTTCTTGATAGTATTTATTTCCATACACCATTGGCATCTATTATTTCCAAATTTAACTCACATTTCACAGGAATAATTTTGTTACAAAACTGACTTATTTTAATTTGGAAAGGATTTTTCTTTATGCATTCATGTAATTATATCCTAAAAATTTATGGCACTCATATTTTACTGATTTCTCCAAAATAATTTTGATGGAAGATTTGTTAAAAATCATTAAAATAAATTT
>NC_022010.1:90702153-90705701 GCF_000317375.1 Microtus ochrogaster
ATATATTGTCAATATATTAAATGTATTTTTATGAATTGAAAAATTATTACTAAGGAATATAGAATGTATAGTTACCTGTAATACAATTACCCAAAAGTTAAAGAAATGAAATATTTTTATAAATATTGAATCTGTCTGTGCCATTATTTCCATTGAGTTTTTGAAATATTTAAATCCTTCCTCTGCCTGTTAAGTCTAGTTTACATATGCTGTTGAATGCAGTTGTTCCTAGCTGTCTTCCATTAAGCACTGAGCTCTTTATTTCCAGTGTTTTGTTTTTTAAGAAGAACTTTGATTTTTGAGACAATCTCAGTGCTATCCCTTCTTTCCTTGAAGACTCTCATGAGCCCAGATGAACTTTCAGTTTTCAATCCTGATATCTCAGATTTTGAAATAGGATTCCTTACCTGTATAGCAAGGCTTTCCTAAAATTAGCAATTTATTATATATAATTTATATCTTTTTTCTATTTGAATTTGAACACTTTTCCTATATTGAAAGTATTTTGAGCATAGATATATTCTACTTTGGTGAAACATGTTGTCAGATGTTTTGAGGTGTATACATTGATATATATGAATAATTTTTTAACAAAAATTTTGCAGTAAACTAATTTTGTTCTGTGCCATCTCCAAAGCTTACTGACAGGGCTCATAGGCTCAGATGGGAATAGATCTCTTTCACAGGCTTGTAGCTTTTTCCAAGCAACTGGAACATTAGGGTGGGCAGCCAGACTAGAGGAGGACCAAGAAAAAGCATTGTCTGCTCTAACAGGTCAGGTCTGCAGACACTGCTTTCACTTTATAGGAATGTCAATGTCGAATTTATTTTTTTAAATAATAAAATACAAAAAGTGGAAAAAAATCCACAGAAAGTTTCTGTAGTGGGGTCAGAAATTACTAAGCTCATACCTGCCTACTCCCCAACCCTTATTCAGCAGTGTGGAAATTTCTGACCTGATGACAAGGCAGGAACCTGGGCATCCTGTGAAGATACTACAACCCAGGATCCTTGTCAGGATCAGATGTGCTTGGCATTAGGGTAACTGAGAAAATGGATGATAGTTGAGTTTTTCCCTGTGATAGCAAAAGTAGTTAGCTTCCTTCTCCTTCCCCAGGAGGACAAATTCTCACCCTTCATCTGTAGTTCAGGCCCTGGGGCTCGGGATTCAGCTATGAACCTACTCTTGTTCCCAACACTTTGCCCATCTCCAACCTCATGCTTGTGCTACCTAAGGAAGTTTAGTCAGAGGTCGTATTTGTAGGAGTATCAAAAGGGAACTGCAACTCTGAGATAATATGTCTTAGGTGTAGGTGTTTGTGGCTTAGCATTACATTTCAGTAGAAAACAAAAAGAAAAAAACTTGAAACTTATTTGTCATCAAAAATAAAACAAAACATTAAAATATTTAAAAAAATTTAAATGATATTTTGGATTTTCTGTTTCCTTAGATAATTATGCTCTCTATGGTGTGCCACAGCATGTAAAAGCGTCATGAAAATGGATTAATTTCTTATGTTTTTAAACCTTTAAAACATTAAATTCTAAATTGAGGATGATAAATTAATTTTGCTTTAGAATGATACCAGTTCTCAATACTTACTGATTCATTAGGACACACTGACTGACAGATTGAATTATATAACTCTGTGCCCAAAATGACTTCGTTTTCCAGTAAGCAAACATTGAAAAATGGCAATAGAAATTCACTTTGTCCAAGAATATTTTATATGACATATTTGAGTTATTAATAAAAATTACCTTAACATATGCCTGAATTTTTAAGTGATTAATTTGCGATCTTACCTGTATATTTTGAGATTCTTCCTTATTATCATAAAGTTGGAATGGGTTATAGTATTACACTTCAACTTGGTTTCAAATTTCTTTAATTTTCAGATGGGCTCAATAGTCAAGAGAAGAATCAAAATTTAGGAGAAATTAACATTTGAGAATTAGAAAGGCAAAAATCGGGTTTTTCTTTTCTGCGGTAAAAAGTAGCATGTTTCTCTTACTTGGAATTTGCTGAGGAGCTCTTTTTGAAAGTGCCTATTTGCCTTATAGTCAGGGTCTCAGAAATTAAGAATACATATGGACCTTGGTCTCACAACAATGGAGAGAGGAAGAAACCAAGGTCACAGGCTATCCATAGGTAATAATAGCTATGTCCCTTGAAGTGCAAATTAAAAGTTTCTGTCAAACCCTAAGAGAATTTCCCACTCTGACCTCAGTATTTTTCTGTGGAGAATTTAAGTCCTAACAAATTACTGGCTTTTGGGGATCCTAGTCTATTTGGATGTATACTTTCCTAAGCCTGGATGGAAGGGCAAGGGCCTTGGACTTTCCATAGAGAAGGGTGTCCTGCCCTCTTGTAGGAATGAAGGGGCAGGGGGGGTCTGATGAGTGGGAGAGAAGGAGGGGAGTGGGAAGAGGGGAAGAAGTGGAAAATTTGATTCCTATTATTTATAAAGTAATAAAAATATCAAAGAAAAAATAAACTATGCAACTATGAAAAAAACAAATATAAACTATTTAAAACTAATTAAAACTTCACACTGAAAACATGGTCTTTTCTAAATTAAGTCTGAAGATTTTCTTGCTAGTTTGAGTTTTGCTGATCTAACCCTTAAAATTCTCCTTCACGGGGCTGGAGAGATGGCACAGAGGTTAAGAGCACTGGCTGCTCTTCCAGAGGTCCTGATTTCAATTCCCAGCAACCACATTGTGGCTCACAACTCTCTATATTGATATCTGGCGCCCTCCTCTGGCGTGCGGGCATACATTTGAGGCAGAATGTTGTATACATAATAAATAAATAAATCTTAAAAAAAATTCTCCTTCACTTTTGTGCATGTATTCTAAAACAAATAGAAAATAGTTCTGAGTGACTTAGTTACTTTAATGGAGGATGTAAAATGAAAACGAGTTATGAGAATAATTAGCACTTCACAGAATAGATGGCTAACTATCTTCATCAGTATCAGGATCTGAGTTCAAATCTCCACAGTTCACATTAAAAGGGTGGGTATGCTGTCATTCACTTGTAATCCTAGTGTTCAGGTGAGCCTTGGAGACAACAGGATTGCTAGAGCTTGCCATACATCAGCATAGTTGATCATAAATTTACTGAAAGGCTTTTTCTAAAGCATAGAAGATGGAGAGTTATAGAACAGAACATTCAATGTCCTTCTCTGTCATCTGTGGTATGTGTGTGTTTACATACTCACATACACTTATGTATATAATCTCAAAACACATATACTACACAATACAATCCTGCTACTGTTTGATTTTAAGATCCACTATACAATGAAAACTTGCCTGAGTATTTGAATTTTTCACCTTTCTTATGTATCTGTACAGTGACCTGTAATTGCCTCTAAAATATAGTTTCTGCTTATTAAGGTATGATGTATAATGTTTCTATCTCTCTGTCTCTCTCCCTCTCTATCTATCTATCTATCTATCTATCTATCTATCTATCTATCTATCTATCTATCATCTATCTATCATCTATCTATCTATCTATCTATCTATCTATCTATCTA
>NC_022010.1:90706081-90732204 GCF_000317375.1 Microtus ochrogaster
ATCTATCTATCTATCTATCTATCTATCTATCTATCTATCTATCTATCTATCTATCTATCTATCTATCTCACATCATGACTGAAGTTTTCCCTCTCTCCTCTCCTTCCAAGGTCTCTGCTCTACCACCTGTCACCCTCCTTTCCTGTGTCCACTCCTACTTCCTTTCTAATCAGAAAAGGGCAGGCTTCCCATGGATATTGGCAAACTTTTTTGTGTTTCTCAGCACTGCAATTCTTATAAAATAGTTGTAAGTCAGGAGTCAGTCATTAGCTATTTGGTGGCTCTTTGCAGGAAAGTGAGCTAAGTCCTTTAAATATATGCACTGACTCTATAACTAAACTAGAATCAGGATATTGGGAAGGTTGGTGAGTATAATGGGCATGGGAACAAACCTGTTGGAGATAAAAGTTTGGATTGTAGAAATGATTTTGGATGAGAAGCTCACAGTGAAGTCAGGGGTAAAATGAATAAAACTCCTTCTCCAGTACAATTCAACATGTGATGTACAAGCAGAGGAACATCTTATATATATATATATATATATATATAGAGAGAGAGAGAGAGAGAGAGAGATAGGATTGGAGTATGGATAGGAATAAGAATAGGAAAACTTTCACAGTTACGGATACAGCTGGAGCTGCAGAGAAGTGGAGACAGTCAAAGATTGTGGAGTAGAGAGGACAGGTAGTTTAGTCTGCCCACTGAGCTCAAGGATAGTGACAGATCCTGTGTCATTGATAAAGAGGTAGAAGGTTCCTCAGGAATGACACTGAGATACTTGAGGTTGTCTATTATCCTTTGTATGTATACACACACAAGTGTATACACATTCACACACACAGCCAGGTACGCATATAGACACAAACATACAATAAGAAGTGTTAATATGAAAAACAGAAAAAGTGAAAGGAAACAAGGAAAGGGGAGAAAAGAACAGGGGATAAAGCAATTGAAACAACAAAAAAAAATATAAATATGAATACAAAATTACATCTTGAAAAAAGCATTTCTTGAAAAAAGTAAACTTAGCTAACTACAGGTGGTTGGAGAGGTGACAAATCTTAGAGGCACTCCAAGACTTAGCGTACTACTCCACTTGCACAAACATGCATAATTCTAACGGCATTCTTATTGCTGAGCCTTATTTCCACAGATAAGGAGAATTCTCACACCTAACCAAAAAGCTCCTTTGTGATGATCCTTTTGGCAACAGATAGAATTACAGCCAGAGTGATCAAAAGGCATACCATGGGATGCCCATCCTTAATGAATTCGTTTACAACACAACCTTCTTGATAAGGGAATGAAGAATGAGGACCTTTTGGCTTTTTTTCACAAGTTTCTCACTTTGAAACACAATAAAATGGGGATGTGGAATGCTGACAGTTTTCTTTTTCAGAATTATACATTAACCTGTGTAAGGCTGCATATAAACCAAGCCTGTCTTTCCTGTCTTTTGACACATGACCCAAGACAATGCTCACTGTCATGATGTACTTCTACCTATGACCTCCACCACCCTTTGGGCCAAATATTAGATATTTCCTCTGACAGCTTATGAATGGGTGTGTAGGTCACCTGAGGAACAGCTTCCTTTCTAATTAATGTCTCTGCCACCCTTTGAGTTGGGTGATCCACACAAAGCAACCTCAGTAAGCATGTGAGACATGGGTACAGAACAGTTCTTCTTGTTCTGCTCCTGTTGATCTCTGCTGGAGTCCACACTAATAACCAGACACAGTTGTTCTACCAGTCATTTTAGAAACATTGACCATCAATCACAAGCAGGTATAACACCTATTTCCTTCTGTTACATATAAGACTTTCAGCATGTGCGTCTGCGTCCTTGAGTCTAAATTCAAGCCTCAGGTTTCTGACTTCACAAGGACTATTTTTATGAATTTTGCTTAGCCAATAATGAGGCTAAACATTTGCTTGTTTAGAATTACCTCAGGATTATTTAAATTATTTGAGGCTATTATGGTGTTATTTTCCTAATTTCTTTCTTCTGTTTATAGGAGGGATTCAGATTATATGATTCTTTTTTTGTCATTTGTATCTTAATGTTTTATGAAACGCAGAATTTTAAAAATCTATTAAAATTCCTTTCACATGATGTACTTTGATCCTACTTTTCCTCCCCACAACCCCTTTAGATCTTCCCCACCTCCCTAAATATTTAACTTAATATTCTCTCTTTCAAAAAATGAAAATCAAAACAAGCAAAAACAAATTAGACAGAAAAATAAAAGAAAAGTAAATGAAATGAAAAGCAAATAAATCAGAGCAACCACAAGCAAAAGCATGAAATCCATTTCGTGCTGGCCAATTGCACCTGGATTGTGGGTGTAGTATCCAGAGACGCTTTATTGAAGAAAACCGATTTTCCCTTTCCGGTAAGTATCAGTTGCAAATAGCTTCTTGGTTAGGGGTGGGACCCCATGTCTACTTCCTTTTCTCAGGACTGGGATTCTGTGTCATCTATCTGTGATTCTTTTATCTAATCATTTTGCTAAAAGTGTTGATAAACTATAGGTGTTCCCTAGTGAATTTTTTGGGATATATATGTATATGTATATATAAATCTATCTATCTATATTATATATTTTCATCATGTATAGCTATCAATACTTTAATTTTTTTCCAATTTGTATCCCCTTGATCTCCTAAAATTTTTTTATTCTTCTATCTGGACTGTCAAGGACTATATTGAATATATACAGAGATACTAAATAATCTTGTCTTGCTCATGATTTTTGTGAAAATGCTTTGAGTTTCACACCATTTAATTTGATGTAAATATATTATGTTTAGGGATGTCCCTTGTATCCGTAATCTCTTCAGAAAAATTTATTATGGAGATATCTAAATTTTGTCAAAGATGTTTTTCGTTATTATTTTTGGCATTTGATGAAATGATCATGTGTTTTTTTTCTTTCAGTTTATTTTTATGAGTACTACATTTGCTGATTTTCATATGTTGAATCATCCCTCTGCATCTCTGGGATGAAGCCTACAAGATCATGGTGGATGAACATTTTTATGTGTTTTCAGATTTGGTTTGCAAGTAGTTTTGCATATATGTTCATAAGGGAAATTAATTTTTAATGATCTCTCTTTGTTGAGTTGCTTTCAGGGTAGCTGTGGCCTTCAAAATAAATCTTGCAATGTTTCATCTGTTTTTATTTTGTGGAATAATTTAAAAAATATTGGTGTTAACAGTTCTATGAAAGACTGGTAGAATTCTTCACTAAAACCAACTGACCCTGGGACTTTTTTGTTTATGAGACCTGCGATATTTTTGTTCTTGAGACTTTTAATGACTGCTTCAATTTCACAATAGGTAGGTGAATTTCACAATAGGTAGGTCTATTTATATTTTTTATCTGTTCTTGATTTAACTAGCAAATGGTACCTATGGAGAAAATTATTTTTTTTTTTGATTTTTCAATTTTGTGGAGTACAGACTTTCAAAATATGTCCTTTATGATTCAGTGGACTTTTTCCATGTCTGTTTTAATCTCCCTTTTTGTTTCTGATTTATTTGTCTATCCTGTTGGGTTTCTTTTTTTTGAAGAACCAACTCCTTGTTTCACTTATTCCTTGTATTATTTTCTTTGTTCTTATTTTATTAATTTCAAACCCCAGTTTTATTATTTGTTACCATTTACTCTTAGGTGTGTTTCCTTTTTCACTAGAAATTTCAGGTGTACTGCTAAGTTGCTAGTACAGGATTTCACCATTTCTATATGTAGGCACATAGTGCTGTGAACGTTCCTCTTAGCACCTCTTTCATTGAATCCCATAAGTTAAGTGTGGATATGTTATGTATTCATTTTCATTTTATTCTAGGATGCTTTCATTTTTATTTCTGTATTGACTTATTTTTATTCAGTAGAGGTTGTTCAGTTCCCAAGAGGTTTTAAGAATTCTTTTTTTTTATTTTTAATTGAGAAAAAGAAAAAAAAAGTTTCTGCCTCCTCCCAGCCTCCCATTTCCCTCCCTTTCCCCCACTCCTCTCTCCCCCCCCTCTCCAGTCCAAAGAGCAGTCAGGGTTCCCTGCCCTGTGGAAAGTCCAAGGTCCTCCCCTCTGTCCATGTCTAGGAAAGTGAACAACCAAACTGGCTAGGCTCCCACAAAGCCAGAACATGAAGCAGGATCAAAACCCCGTGCCATTGTCCTTGGCTTCTCATCAGCCCTCATTGTTGGCCATGTTCAGAGAGTCCGGTTTTATCCCATGCTTTTTCAGTCACAGTCCAGCTGGCCTTGGTGAGCTCCCATTGTATCTGCTGTTCCTATCCAGGTTTAGTCCATGGTGGTCTGATAAGGAAACTGAAATTTCCTTATATCTATTGAGACTTTTTTGTGTCCTAGTATATGCTCAGTTATGGAAAATTTATGTATGGTGCTAAGAATAACATATATTCTTCTGTGTTTGGGCGAAGTGTTCTACAAATATCTGTTAGGTTCACATTTGGTTTATAATGCCAATTAGCTCTAGAATTTTGTGTTTAGTTTTTGTCTGGATGACCCATCCATTGGTAAGAGTAGAGTATTGAAATTTTCCACTATCAGTATGTGAAGATCTACAAGTGATTTAAGCTTTGGATGTGTTTCTTTTGCAAAATGGGTGTCTTTGCATTTGGGGGGACTTACAGATTTTAAGACTGGAAATGTCATCCTTGTAGATTTTTTCTCTGATAAAAAAGTGTTCTTCCCCATGTCTTTTGATTAATTTTGATTTTAAGTCTCTTATTTGGATATTTACCATGGGAATTCCTTTAGTCAACAGCCTGTAAGATACCAGCCCACTTGGGCATGATCCCTTGTACTATAAATACTGACAAAAATCTTGCATGGTCTCTCTCTCTCTTGGATGCCAGATTCAGTTCCTATTCCCCGCTTGTGCAGAGGACTATGATATGTGAATCTATCCCTAAATAAAGAATGCTTTCTTATACTTATACTCAATTCTGAGTTATGTGAGACTGCTTTATAGAGTACATTTGCAGATATTTAATTGACTAAATCAACTTGCTTGTTATGTCAATTTTTGTCAAATCTTTTACCAACTCTTTTCATTAAGGTAATGTCTTTTCTTAATATTGAGGCATTTGTTCTTGTTGTTGTTTAGGTGTCTTTCTTGTACCCTGTAGAAAGATGGATCCTTTTTTTACATTCATTCACTAATATGTCTTTATTGGGGAGTTGAGGCCATTGATATTAAGAGGTATCAATGAACAGTGATTGCTAATTCCTACAATTTTGAGGGCCTTTTTGTTATTGTGTTGGGATGTGTATGTGTTTGCGTTTTCCTTCTTTTAGTTTTGCTTATGTGAGATATTTATTTTCTATAGATATTTCACTGGAATAGTTAAGCTCCTGTGTTGGAGTTTTTCTTCAAACACCTTTCTGTCTGACTAGTGCTGTAGGTGGATATTGTTTAAATTTGCATTTGAAATAAAATATCTTATTTTTCAGTCAATGGTAGTTGAAAGTTTTGCTAGGTATTATTATAATATGGGCTGGAATTTGTTGTCTTGTGAAGTTTACAGTACAACTTTCCATGTCTTCTAACTTTTAGTCTCCATTTAGAAGTCCATTGTAATTCTAATAGGTCTGGCTTTATATGTTACTTGCTCATTTTCCCTTATAGCTTTTAATAATTTTTATTTTTCTGTATGTTTAATGTTTTGATTATTATGTGTTGAGAGGACTTTATTTTCTATTTGGTTTTCTGTATGCTTCTGGTACCTTTATAGGTATCTCTGTCTTTAGGTTATGAAAATTTCTTCATATAATTGTGTTTAAAATATTTTCAGGGATGTTATTCTGGGATTTGTCTCTATACTCTATTTATATTATTCTTAGGTGTGATAGTCTCAGAGTGTCCCAGTTTTGTATTTTTTTTGTGCCAGAAACTTTAGGTTTAACATTTTCTTTGACTGATATATCTATTTCTTCTATCATATCCTGAATGCCTGAAACTCTTTCTACCATCTCTTACATTTTGTTGTTGAAACTTGCCTCTGTGTTTCCTGTTTGCATTCAGAATTTTTTTTTTTTTTTTTTGTATTTTGAGGAGTCAACATTAGGGCTTGAACAGTTTTGTTTCCTTCAACTGTTTATTTTCTTGTTGGTTTTCTTTTTAGGGATGTATTCATTTCCTCAGTTTGTTGTGTCTTCCAGGCTTTCTTCAAGGGATTTACTAATTTCTTTTTCTTTTTTTTTTCTTTTTTTTTATTGAGAAAAGGAAAAAAAAAAACAAGTTTCCACCTCCTCCCAGCCTCCCATTTCCCTCCCCCTTATTTCCTTCTTTCTAGATTTCATTAAGAGACTTATTATCCATTTCCTCTTTAAGGACCTCTATCATCTTCATATAGTTTGTTTTAATGTCTTTTTCTTGTGTTTCAGCTGAGTTGTGGTATTCGGAGCTGGTATTGGAAGCATTGCTCTACTCTGATGGAGACATACTACCCTGACTCTTATTGATATGTTCTTGTGATGGTATCCAGGCATCAGGCTTTGGGGTGATTTGAGATTTAGCTGTTGATTTCTTGGATTTTCTTTGGCAGGTGGGAGTTTGGTTCATAGTTTGTGTTTCCTCTGAAGATTTTCATAGAGTAAGTTGGTTGTGAGTTTCCTGTTTTACTGTCTTGTGTGTATTTTTAGGAAAGTTTGCTGGTGTTGGAAGCCAGGGAATGGGGAGAAAAGTAGAAGATGTTCTGATGTAGTGCCATGGGTGACTCTGATATTTAGGATTGGGACAACAGAGAGAGGGGAGAATGTCCTTGGTGAACTTACCTGGTCATCTAGTAGACATGACCTGCAGTTACACGAGGCATGTCTATCTGAGTACGAGTTGGCACACAGTGGCAAGTGGGATAGGAAAGGCTGGGAGGGTAATCTGTGCTATCTATAAAAGGTATGGACAGGGAGAAGGGAGGCAGCAGCTAGTGTTCTGTTGCAGCACTAGGGGTTCTGGGTGGGAACAGAAAGAGTAGAGAAGATCCAAGGATACTCTACCTTGTATTTTGACTAGTGTGACCTAAATATACAATGAATTTCATGCATTATTTTTGATAACCTCAACAATGTTAGCATATTTCCCACCACCAAAACATTGAAAAAGGTGTTTATTGTTCTTAGATCACACCTAAACTTGCATATTCTTATTTGACCTACAATTCTTTGACTTTATAAAGTCCAAGTATGCTTTCTATCCCTTGCAATGTACAGATCACTGGCTTTTATACAGATTATCTCAAACAAATATTCATAGAATTCACCTGAATTTTCCAACAAAAGTGTACACAATACTACCAGGATTCTTTTCCTTTTCCTTAGGCAGTGAATTGTAGGTAGGAATGAATGGTGTCTCATGTTAAATATTTTTCAAAGCAATCAAAACATTATACACACAAATTTATATTCTCTTTATTAATCTATTTTTTTATATATTGACTGTGACAAAATATCAGACAGGCAACTCATTTTTTTTAAATCAGAGGATAATGTGCTTATGTTTAAACAAATGTTATTGTTGTTTGAATTTGGAGAGCAATGTTCATAGGATTAGAGCAGAAACTAGAATTCGTAAGAGACACCCTCATAACCACAAGAAAGGAATGAATAAATCTTCGGGCATATATCTCTAGTTTGCTGAAGTTCACTGTTACATTTTCTGCCTTTTGAGCAAGTGATTTCTTGACAACTGTCTAGACATTTGGCTTATTCATTTATTGTTATGACTCTAATCATTGGTCCTATAAATAAAGATAAGGAGTATATTTCTGCCCCAGAAAGGCTTATTGGCTATTCTCTATTTTTCAATTAATAAATGAGGTACAAAGGCTATTCATGAAGGATTCTTTGTGAAACTCTGGTTGATATGGTATGGAAACATTTAACTAGCTGAAGTTTTTCATGTGCAGAATTAAAGCACCAAATAAGAATATTTTTTTAAAAAAATTGAAAATAGTATTTACTATTGAAGTATAAGTTATTAGCATGGATATATATATATATAATAATTGCTCAATTGCACTTTGTATGCGCATGCAAATAAAGAAACCACTGTTATACTCCACAAAAGTTATAAGCTGCATTGATAATATTTACTGTTGATATATGGTGAATAAATGTAATTTACTCCTTGGTGTTCCAACACCCAAACCTTCATGTAATAATAAGAAAAATATACTTTACAAATATATGTCCACTTCTTATAAAAATTTACAATACCACCAAAATATTTTTGTGGTGTGAATGTTTACTGACCCTCAAAAGTCCACCTGTTGAAGACTTGATTTTAATTTTGGTGAGGGAGTATATCTTAATATATAATATAACCTGCTTAGTCGATTTATTGTTATATATATATATATATATATATATATGAATTTGTACTAATATATAAAACAATGTGCACACACACAAACACACATATATACATATGATTCATTGCTGACCATTTAGTGCTGGCTAACCAACTGGTGTCTTCTTCCTTGGGAGAGACTATTTCTCCCATACTCAGCATTCCTTATTTGCCTGTAGTTCTTTCGGAATGGTTGAAGCATTTAAAAATAATCTCTATTTTAACAGGTTTCAAGCATTTAGAGAATAGGCAATATTATTTCAAACTCCTGTCAGAATCAGAGTGTGAATGGGAAAAGTACTGAATAATACATACTAAGATATGTTTGTTTAATGAAAACATAAAAGAATGTCTGATTAATAACTAGGAGATAAATATTAAAAGCTTCAGACAATAAATAGTACATTTTAGGGCAATTCTTTTTCTTTTATATTAAATAGCTATTTCTTTTAAGATATTTAAGTTTTCAATAGTTCTCTGCTGTTAGACTTGAGTGACTTCTCATTATTTTAAAATTAATAAACACATCGATGATTTTCATTTTAATTGGTGAATGTGTTGCTATTCCTAACAACCAACCAACAATGATAATGTCATTGAGCATAAAAAAATTTCAACTACATCTAATAGATACATTTTGGAGTTCCAGTGTCATATATGATGGGCAAATAATCAAATAATTTAAAAATTAAAACACATCTAAATTTCATTGTAAAATGGCATCATTTTGAAGCACAGATTGATAAGTCTTAAACACCTTTTGTAGTTCAGAAAATGTGAAATATAAATGACTAATAAAATATGAATATATTTTTGTTAGAAAATAAATATTTTGGATGAGTACACATTAAAATAGAATCACTTTAATGAAAAAGTACCAAGTTGAAAAGCATTGATCCAAAAATAAATTTACACCATTGATATAATTGATTAAGATATGATGATAAATAAAGCTTGTAATTTGGTAATTTGCTTGAACTTTTAAGACCTGAAATTGATAAACTTCCTAATGATATTAATAAATGCTACTGTTAAGATACTAACCTTTACTCCTAAAATTGATTATATGTGTTGAAAATTGAGAATAGATGATCTAATACTTTAACATATCTTTATTATTTCCTAAGAATTTCAAATATATTTTAAAAGAATTTCGTTATGAACTATTTTTTCAAATATTCTTATGCTTTCACAAAGTGATAAAATTAATTTTTTCATATTATCACATTATTTTATATGTAGATTTAGAAAAGGGCATTTTCATCTTTAGATAGTGATCCAATGGATCTTGTATTTGTTGACAAATGTTGCAGAATCATCTCTTCTTCATGGATCTTTTCATCACATTTATTACTTCTTTATTTCTCAGACTGTAAATGAAAGGGTTTAATAAAGGAATTACTAGGGTATAGAAAACAGCTACAGGTATATCATTATCTCCTTCATTGACTGAATGTGGGTGGGCATACATGTAGAGAAGAGAACCATAGAATATGGATACAGACAGAAAGTGGGAAGCACAAGTTGATAAGGCTTTCCCTCTACCTTCATTAGATTTCATTGTGAATAAAGTAAAAAGGATATAGAAATATGATATTAGGACTACAGTAATGCTAAAAGTTTGAATTGAACTAGACAAGATGAGCATCACCAGTTCATTGATATAAGGGTCAACACATGAGAGTCTATATAATGGAAAGACATCACAATAAAAATGTTTGATTACATTAGACTTACAGAAAGTTAACCTAAACAACAACCCTACATGAATGATTGAATGCAGGTTTCCTGCAATGTAAGTTCCTGTGATCATATGAAGGCATATTTTCTTGGACATCATAGAATGGTACTGTAGTGGATTGCATATGGCCACATAGCGGTCATAGGCCATTGTTGCCAGAAAAAAGCAATCTGCAGTTTCAGCAAGACTAAAAAAATAGAACTGTACCATACATTCATTAAGAGACATCTTTCTGTCCACAGAAAAGAAGTTCTGTAGCATCTTGGGAGTGATGGCACAGGAGCAGCAGGAATCCATGAGAGCCAGGTTTCCCAAAAAGATGTACATGGGTGTGTGAAGACGGCGTTCCATGTAGATCAAGACCACCAGCCCGAGATTCCCCACCATGGTGATCAAATAGATGGCAAAGAACACCAGGAACAAGAGGGTCTGCAGGTTTTGTTGATCTGTGAATCCCACAAGGATGAACTCTGTTATTAAAGAATTGTTGTTCTCCCTCATCTCAACTTGACTGTTTCCACTGTAATTACAAAAACATAAAATTAAAATGATGACAATATAATTTTCTCCTTATATTTTCTTTGTTTTAGAGGTATTTTTTTCTTCATGCACTTGCTATTGCCTCTGGAATGTAGCTAACTATGCTTCTTGAGAGTATGTTATCTCATATAATGTTAGCATGTATGATCTCCAAATTTAACTCACAATTTACAGGGATACTTTTATTATTACAAGAAAGAGATATCTTATTTTTAACTAGAAAATATTTTCTTTATGTATTTATGTAATTATAGCATGAAAATTTAGGGGACACCTATTTGAATTACTATTCCAAAATAATTTTGATACCAGGTTTCTTAATGATCAACAAAATAAATTTAAAATAATGTTTTGTATATAAATGTGCTGTTTATTTAACTGAAAAGTTTTGTTGTATATAGCAGGAGGAGAAAATGGTTTTTTGTAAATACATTGTCAATATATTAAATTTACTTTTTGTGAATTGCACAAAGATTACTAAGGACTAATCTATAAATAGAATTACCCAGAAAATTAAAGAAATAATGGTCTTCACATTCTTCATCCCCATTTATAAACATTTTCATAAACATTGAATCTGTGTGTCCCATTGAGTTTTTCAAATGCTTAAACCCCTGCTCAGCTTTGTAAGCCTAGTTTACACAGAATGCTAATTACAGTTGTGTATGTTTTGTCTATAACTGATCTGTGCTCCCAGTCCTTAATTTTTAAGAAATAACTTTAAATTGTGAGACCATCCAATTGTTATCCATTCTTTACCTGAAACATTCCGAAGCACAGAAAAGCTTTCAATTGTTAATGCTCATCCCTTAGTCTACCAAATAACATATATTACTGACCTGTACTTCAATGCCTACCTAAAATACACAGTTTTGTATATATTTACTTTATTTTTCTATATGTATTTGAACACTTTTGCTATATGTAAAGCTTTTTGAGAGGAGATAGGATTATTTATACTCCTAACTTCATCCTGATGATCCAGGGTAGGTGACTTTCCATTTAATATCCTGATGAACTTTTTAACAATTTCTGTTTCTGAATATTTTAATGTGAGGACATATCTACAAAGCATTTCCTGATGCCATTATCTTTTAAAAAGTTATCTTATAAAACTTGTCTTTTTAACTTGTCTTTTCTGATTTTCTGTTTCCTTGGAAATTATTCTCTCTAAATTATGCTTTGGCACATTATAGTCACATTAATATAGATTCAAATTTGTACCTTTTGAATCTTAAAATAAAAATCTTATATTAATCATGTATTATAGAATTTATTTGTAAGATATGTAAAAAAATAAAAAACAAAAGCAGAATATAGAGGACAAATACAGAAAATTTATTATGTCTATTCAGGTTAAAAAGGGAGTGAAATGACTGTATTTTTCTTTTCTTTTGGGCTTTATTTTTATTTTTTTGCTTGGCTGGTTGTTTTTGATAGAGATTTGAGATAGTACTCTGTTCTGCTAAAAATTTAGATTTATAGTGGAAGCAGAAATCAATAAGCCCATGCCACCCTTTTCCCAACGCCTTGAAAGTTGTGATCTGATGATGAAAGGCAGGACAACTGTCCATCAGGGAATATGCTACAGCCCAGGACCACCACCAGCATCAGACATCAGCTGTGTTTGCTACTAGTATAACTGGTAGGCAGCTTGGCTTGGCAGCCAGAGAACCAAGATGGTAGTTTAGTTTTTGCCTGTGCTAGCAAGTATAGGTCGCTTCCCATTCCTTGCTGTGGTGAGCTAATTCCCACCCTTCAAATTCAGTCCAGAGTTTGGGGCTCAGGAGCCAAGTTTTAGAACCAACCCTTGTTCTAACATTTTGACCCATACCCCAGTCTCATGCTGGTACTACCTAAGAAATTCATCCCCTTTATAGCTGGGACAACAATTGGATTGGAAAGAGGATCTAATAGGAGGGTGTAACTGTGATACAAAATGTCTTGGTTGTACCTCTTTGGAACTTAGTTTTGTATTTAAACAGGAAACAAACAGGAAATAAGTTTGAAACTTATTTTTCATCATTAAAATAAAAAATAATTAATATATTAAAAATTATCTTGATGTTTTAGAATTTTGGTTTTCTTAGAAAATTATGCTCTATGAGATATGCTATGGCAGGATAGAGACATATGAAGATGGATTAAGTTCTTTTATTTCCAAACCCTAAAGATAAATGTGTAAATTTTGGAATGCTGAATCCAAATTTCATTTTACTTTGAAATGGTACTATCTCTCAATACATAATGATTCACTGAGACACATTGACTTACAAATTTTATTATAATACCTTATAGCCAAAATGCTTTTGTTTTCCAGTAATCAAAACATCGAGAGGAAGTAATAGAAATTCCTTTGTTAAAAAAATTAATTATATGACACGTGTGAATCATTATTGGAAACTACTTTAATGTATGTCTGAAGTACTTAAGCGGTTCATTTGCCATCTTACCTTTATATATGAAGATTCTACAATCATAAATTACAATCATAAAGATAGATTGATTATAGTAATGTACTTCAAATTTGTTCCTCGTGTCTTTGAATTTTGAAATGTGCTACATAGTCAAGAGAGGAGTCAATATTTAGGAGAAATTAACATTTATTTAATAATTTAAAAAGCAAACATTGTTTGTTTTTTTAAGGTAAAAATACAGAATGCTTCTCTTACCTGGATTTCACTGAGCAGCACTTTCTGAATGTGTCTATCTGCTTTATAGTGAACATCTCTAAAGTTAAAAATGCCTACGTACCTTGATTTCACAACCATGGAGGTGGAAAAATGAAGATCACAGGCTACCCACAGGCACTAACAGCTATGGACTTTGTGTGGGAAACTAAAAGCCTCTGACAAATCCTGAGAGAATTTCTCAGCACTGACATCAGTACTTTTCTGTAGAGAAATTAAGTCCTAACAAATATGAACCCTTGGAAATTAATTAAAACTTCCCAATGAGATTATGTTCTTTACTACAGTAAGCTTGAAAAATATCTCGCTACTTTTAGTGTATCTGACCCAACTTTAAATTCTCCTTATCAATCTAAAACATATAGAACATAGTCTTAAGCAAGTTTGATACTTTAATTGAGGAGGTAAAATTAACATGAGTAATGAAAATAATTAGAACTGGGCCATATAGATGACTTAGCATCAAATGTTCTGCCCAAGTATGAGGATCTGTTTTAAAATTCCCACAATCCCCATTAAAAATGTGGACATGCCCTCATGCACTTGTTTTTCTAGTAATTATGAGAGGAGTGAAGACAGGAGGATTACTAGAGCTCGCTGTCCATCAGCATAGCTCCAGGTTCAGTGAAAGACTTTGTCAAAAGAAGGAGAGTTAGAGAACAGAACAGCCAATGTGTTTCTCTGTCCTCTGTGTGCATGTGTGTGTTCAAATACTCTCATACACCTATGTATATATACACAACACACACACACATAATCCTGCCACTTTTTGATTATAAAATGTACTCTACCATTAAAAAAACAACTTCACTGAGTATTTGAACTATTTTTCCTTTTCTTCTTTACAGTGACATTTATTTGTCTCTAAAACAGAATTTCTACTTAACAAAGAATGGTTTTCATGTCTCTTAGCACCACAATTCTGTATTAAATAACTGTAAGTCAGGGGTGAGTCATTACTTCTGTGAGGGCTCTTTTCAGGAAAGTGAGATAATGCTGAAAATACATACATAAGTCTTAATAAAACCAGATAAAGGTGGTTCACACATGAAAAGTATTCATGACCCCAGGCATAAAACAAGTTTTGTGGAATTTCTGTGGTCTGTGGTGGTTTCAAGAATAGGTAAGGAAAGGGAAGACATTTTCTATTATGTCTCTGTAAACCTTATGCCAGTAACCAAAAAAATTAATTTCTAATTAATTTATTTTTGATTAACTAAAAAAAATTAGTCACTGTTGCATAAGTACACCTACTTGCAAGACATTGTCATGTATTACAAACACAAAAGTTGACAAAGCAGATTAAACAAATTAAGCATGGAGTCAAGGTCTTAACATTAAGAACACAATGAAAAAGAGTACAAAGCATCCAAAATACCAGAAAGACTTTTATAAAGAGCAGGAAAAAGACTATATTTAACAACATAATAGTAACTAAAACACACATTTTAAAAAATTTTTTATGAAATAATGTTTGAAGTCACAACAAAGTTTGAAATCACAGTATTTAATTCACCTATAACAAAGTTTTTAGCTTTGTTTGAGGCAGGAAATCTGACACTATCACTTATGCAAAAATATGTACCTATATAATAATTCAAAATTGTGATAATAAATGGTTCTGTAGAAACGTAGCAGATGAAGTGTGTAGGCATATATTTCAACGCCTAACCATATTAATAGTCAAATATTCTTACATATGTAAATGTAAAGAGTTCAAGTTTATGCTACAAATTTTAACAAAAGTTGAATGTGACCATAGGGATAATATAGAAGAGAGAAAAAGACCGAGTTTGCATGTCTGATCGTGTACTTATCTGTTCTGTGTGCATGTTCATGCCAAGGTTGGTTTGTGTGTATAGGACTGACGAGCTGCTGTAGTAAGTTGTCTCTTTCTATTCCCTGGATCACACTTAAGCCACTTAGTGGAGGTATACACCAGATATACATTTCAGTGCCATGAATGTGACAGTTTTGTGCAGTTTTTTTCAAATAAACACGTATACTGTACAATGAAAACTAGTAAAAATTGTCACTTGGATAAACTCTTTGGCAAATTTCTAGTTCTTGTTCTTTGGAAAGAATTATAAAGTTTGAGAGCCAGGATTTTATGATGGAGAACTAGAAGTGTGTCAGAAACTGTTGAGATAAAAAAGAGTGACTCCGTAACAGCCTTGGAGTTTTCCAGTTGAGTTCACACTAGCAGAAGAATAAGTTATTACTTAAACTGAGAAAATGTGTTAATTTTAGGGATTTTAGTGAGTATTTTCAAAATGTTAATGATGCCCAGACATATTAATAAAACCAATTTATTCTAAAAGTTGAAGGAAAACTTGGTATAGTCTATTTTTTTTCTGGGTGGGCTGTATGTATTTTACACCTGCAAGATTTTCCTCATTGAGTAAGTAGAGGTGAAAAGAGAAAGGGAAGAAAGGAAGAAGAAGGTAAAGAGTAAGAAAGGAATGGAGGGACAGATGAGAGTGAAAAAGTAAAAGGGGAAGAGAAGGGAGAAGCAAAGGAAAGACAAGAGAGGGATAGAAGGGAGAAGGGAGTGGGAAGAGGAGCAGGAGACGAGGAAAAGTGGCCAGGGGAGGAAAGGGAAGGATGAGATGAAAGCAAAGAGACAGGAAGAGGGGGAAATAGGGCAATGAAAGGAGGTGAAGAAAGAAGAAAGAAAATAGTAGAGAAAGGGAGAACATGGAGTGGAGTGAGAGTAGAGAGGGTAGAGAAGAGAAAGGAAGATAGGGGAGGGAGGAAAAGATGGTAATGGAGGGGAAGGCAGGGAGAGCAGGGAAGAAGAAACAGGAGGAATTGAAAGGAGGTGCAAGTAAGGAAGCAAAAAAGCAAAAGGAAGAAAGAATTTATCAAAATACATAAAATAGGTTGAAATATAAAATTTTAATGAGACACAACCTAAGGGAAATTCCTGACCACCTTCACAGAGATGACCACCATAATGAAGAGCAATTGCTGAATGGAAAGATTATTTGCAACTTTACAGGAAAGATTATCTTCTAAAGAGTGTTCAACTGCATCTGTTCTGTCCCAATGCTCACCCACAGGCCCTGTTCTCACTGATGCACTCACAGTCTCAAATTTCCATTTTATGACAGATGTTACTTAATAACTAAATCCCTTTTATAATATTCTTGAAATTATATTATTAGATCATTTCCTCTTTCCTCTATCCAAATACTCCCATGTACCCCACAAGGTTATTTATTTATTTCTGATTATTTCTTTCATCAATAGTTGTAATATTTACTGTCTGCCTGCTTGCCTATCTTTCTGTCTATCTTTCTATTATCTATCCATACATATATACATAACATCTACCTGTCATCCACCAATTGATTGATCTATTGATTGACCTATCATCTATCTCTACATACATGTTTTGAAAACTGAGACTATATACCTTCTCAGTTATATAATATAACCTGCTTAGTCTGTTTACATGCACACACACACACACACACACAAACATAATTCGGTGCAACTATTTTATTTAGATATTTGCAGTTTTCATTTGTTTTCTGCTCTGTTGGGCTTGAATGACATATGGTTTTAAAAATTATGAATATATTAAATGTTTTCATTTGAGTTCTTGAAGGTGTTTTTATTCCTAAAAATCAACAAAAAAATGCTACCATCATGTAGGAGAAAGACTTGATTTTGATTTAGTGAAACATTTGGGAATTGCACTATCATTTATAATGGACAACTAATCAAATTAGGGATAAAAATAAACAACACTGAAATTTCAGTGTACTAGAATCACTTTGAAGCAAGAATTTATAAGCCTTACTTTTCATTAATTGCTATTATATGATACTATGGTTCAGAAAATTTGAGAGAAAAATGACTAAATACTCAATATGAAAATATTCTTGTTAGAATATTTTGGATGGGTACATACTGAAAATCTCTTGAAACAACACAAATATAAAATTGAAAATCAATTTGTTCAATGAAAATTTTCTTCCATTGATGGAACTTATTATTATAAATAAAAGCTTGTAATTTGCTTGAAATTTTAAGATATAAATTTGAACAACATGCTAATGATATTAAATGGCTGCAGCAATTAGTAATAACAGCTTTATTCATAAAATTCATTAGATATATTGAAAACTGTGCCTTGATACATTCCAAGACTTCAGCAATTCTTTAAATTATACCTGAGAATTTCAAGTGTATTTTAACAGAATGTAATATTTTGAAATAATTGCAAATCAAATGTGCTTAGGTTTCAATAGATTGATCATTTTTTTGTTTACATTAGACCACTTGCTTATTATGGGTATGTTTAGGAAAGGGCATGTTGTTCTTGAAATCAGAGGTCCAATGGATTTGGTTCTTTTTTCTAATTTTGCAAAATCATCACTTCTTCATGGTTCTTTTCATCACATTTATTATTTCCTTATTTCTCAGACTGTAAATGAAAGGGTTTAATAAAGGAATTACTAGGGTATAGAAAATAGCTACAGGTATATCTTTATCTCCTTCATTGACTGAATGTGGTTGAGCATACATGAAGTTAAGGGAACCATAGAATATTGATACAGACAGAAAGTGGGATGCACAAGTTGATAAGGCTTTCCCTCTACCCTTACTAGATTTCATTTTGAATATAGTGAAAAGTATATAAAAGTAAGACACTAGAACTATGGTAATAGTAAATATTTGAATTGACCCTGCCAAAATAAATAATATCAGCTCATTGATATGTGGATCAGTACAGGAGAGTCTATATAATGGAAGGAGATCACAAAAAAAGTGCTTGATTACATGTGATCTACAGAACTTTAATCTCAATAGTAGCCCCACTTCAATCATAGTATGTACGTTTCCTGCTATGTAGGCTCCTATGGTCATCTGAAGGCAGAGCTTCATGGACATCATGGTATGGTACTGCAATGGGTTGCATATGGCCACATAGCGGTCATAGGCCATTGCTGCCAGAAGAAAACAGTCTGTAGTCTCAGCAATACCGAGAAAATAGAACTGTACCATACATTCATAGAGAGAGATCTTTCTGTCCACAGAAAAGAAGTTCTGTAGCATCTTGGGAGTGATGGCACAGGAGCAGCAGGAATCCATGAGAGCCAGGTTGCCCAGAAAGATGTACATGGGTGTGTGAAGACGGCGTTCAATGTAGATCAAGACAACCAGCCCAAGATTTCCCACCATGGTGACTAGATAGATGAATGAAAACACCAGGAACAGAAGGGTCTTCAGGTTTTGGTGATCTGAGAATCCCAACAGGATGAATTCTGTTGTTAAGGAGTAGTTGTTCTCAGCCATCTCTGTAATTAGAAAGATAAAAATTTCAATGTTGAGAATATAATTTTTTTTAAGGGAGAATTTTTTTTCTTTCTTTCTTTGTTCTTGCACGTGCTGTTGTCTCTGGAATGTAGCTAGCTATGCTTCTTGAGAGTATTTTATCACATACATTTCTGGCCTCTATGATCTCCATATTTAACTCACATTTTATAATAATGTCATATTATTAGAAAAGCAACTTTTTTAAAATTAGAAAAGAATTTTATTTATGAATTAATTTAATTATATCTTAATTATTTCTATTGAGTTTTTGAAACATTTAAATCCTTCCTTTACTTTTCAGGGCTAGTTTACATATGCTGTTGATTGCAGTTGTGCGTGGCTGTCTTGTCTTACCACCTGAGCTGTGTTTCAAAGTGTTGTATGTTTTAAGAAAAAAAAATGAATTTTGAGAAATCTTATTGCTATCCCTTCTTACCTTGAAGACTCTCTGAAGCCCTGATAAACTTTCAATTTTCAGTCCTCATGCCTTTGTATCCTAAATAGTGAGGATTACTGCCTGCAAATCAAGGATTACACAAAATTAACAAATACTTGTAAATTATATACTTTATATTTCTTTTTGTATTTAAACACTTTTATTATATTGAAAGCAATCTTAACTTAGGTATTTTCTACTTCTATGAAACATGTTATCAAATATTTTGAGGAGAGATTATTTATACTAGTGGTTTCAATCTGATGGTCTGAGGTAAGTGTTCATTCTTTTGGTATCCTAATCAATACTTTGTTTTATCAATACTTTGTTTAAACACAGGCTCTAATGTAAAAAAAAATCTCCAAATTAAATATTGATGCCACTATTTTATGAACAATGTTCTCTTAAAATTTTTAACTTGATTTTCTAAAGCTTGTGCCAAGACCTAGATGTCTTGTGCCAAAAGTTCACCTTGTGTGGACACAGGAACAAAAACAACAAGGATATAAAATAGAATAGAATATAAAACTTGTGGTACAATAAGGCCATCTGTACATTTCTACCTTGCAAACCTAAAACAGCTGTTTAAATACTACTTGAAAAGGCATATTTAATACACTTTTCAAAAACACTTGAAGTAATTAGCTACGCTTAAGTGTTTGTAAAAAAAAATCATTTTCCTTTGAGGGTACCTTTTCCTTTGAAAGAGGTAGGGTGGCAGGGAGCCATGGAGACAGAACACATGGTTTAGCGTCAGTCAAGGGTAGGCTCCAATGGAGAGCTTGTTGAGGTGGCCATAGTCATATAGGAGCTCCTCCCAAGCTGCAATATCTCAGGTGGCTATGGCAACGAGGAAAGCACTTACAGTGTGGTCTGGTAATTCCCAAACTTACAGTGATTGATCCGTCTCCCCAGGTGATTCTGGAGTGACATCCTGGTAGTAGGTTTTGCTCAGGTGTTGAAAATAGTACATGTAGCAGCCTGTGCATACAGGGTGGTTGTTCATACAGAGCCTCCTGATTCTCAGCATCAGTGATCTCAATGAGGTCCCCATTCTGATCATGAACTAGAAAGCCAAGCTCTGCTCAAAAGAAAGCTATGTCACCCTCACACCCCGCATCAAGGGAAGGGAGTGTGTGAGGGTGTTATCACCCAGTTCGCCCAGCCTGGACAAAATGTCTGCAAGCTGTGCTTCTCAGAGTCTCAATAGGCTTACACATTGTTATAAGTCAGTTGTATTCCTTGTATATGAATATTTCTAACAAAACTTTTTAGTAATCTAGTCTTGCCCTGTTTTTCTCCAATGCTTACTGGCAGAGCTTGGAAATCCAGTTTGGAACAGATCTCCTTCACAGACTTTTGGCTATTCCAAGCACCTGGAGCATCAGACTAGAGGAGGGACAAGAAAAAAAAAAACATTGCTCTTCCGTTCCAGCAGGAGAGAACTCCTAAAACTACATTTATTCTCTATAGAAATGTCAATGTTGAATTTATTATTAAAAATAATAATAAAAGCACATTTTGAAAAAATAAACAACGGAAAAAACCCACAGGAAACAACATATTTATGTCTACACCTATCAGTGTGTGTGTGTTTTGAAAGGAGTGAAATCACTTTTTGTTTTTGTTTTTTTTTGGGGGGGTTGTTTATTTTTATCTTTTTGGCTTTGTGGGCTGGTTCATATAGAGATTTGAGATGGCACTGTACTCTAATCAAAAGTAAGTTTCTGTAATGGGGCTAGAAATGTCTAAGCTCATACCTGCCCACTCCCCAACCATGATTCAGCAGTGTGGAAAGCTCTGACCTTATGACAAGACAGGAACCTTGGCATCCCGTCAATGTGCTAATCCCAGGACTCTTGCCAGTATCAGAAGTGTTTGGCATTAGGGTACCTGGCAGCCAGTAAGACTTAGCAGTCAGAGAACCAGGATGATGGTTAAGTTTTTTGCCTGTGATAGCAAGAGTAGGTGGCTTCCTTCTTTCCTAGGGAGGATTAATTCTTACCCTTCAACTTCAGTCCAGAAGCTGGGGCTCAGGATCCAGATATAAAACTACTGTTGTCCCCAAAACTTTTGCCCCCTCCCCAGCCTCATTCTTGTGCTACAAAAGAAAGTCTTCCCCTTGAGAGTTCAGTCAGTGGTCAGACTTGGAGAAGTACACAAAGAGGTATAAGTGTGAGACAGTATGTTGTGGATGAAGCTGGTTATGGCTAAGCTTTGTATTTCCTTAGCAAACAAAAGACAAAATAACCATGAGACTTATTTGTCACCAAAATTAACAAAATATTAAAATAATATATTGATTTTTATTCTGATTTTTCTGTTTTCTTAGAAAATTATGCAGCCTAAGTTGTTCCATGTCATGTTAGAGCCTCATGAAAATGGATTAATTTGTTCTGTTTTGAAATTTTAAAAATACAAAGCTTAAAATTTCTTAGATTTTGAATTCAAATTTCATTTTGCATAGAATGGTACTAGCTTTCAGTATTTACTGATTTATTGGGGCATGACTGACAGATTGAATTATGTAACTCTATGGCAAAATGACTTTGCTTTCCAGTTATCAAACACTGAAAGAAGGCAATAGAAATTCACTTTGTCCAAGATTACTTTATATGACATATTTGAGTCATTAATGAAGCTTAATTTAACATATGCCTGAAGTTTTAAGTGATTCATTTATGATCTTACCTGTGTATTTTGAGGTTCTATCTTATCATATAGTAAGGTGGGTTATAGTATTGTACTTCAACTTGGTTCCACATATCTTGAATTTTGAGATGGCCTACACAGTCAAGAGAGGAGCCAATATTCAGTGGAATTGAACATTTATTTAATAATTAGAAAAAATACTGTGTTTTTTTTTAAGATAAAATGTTAGATTGCTTTTCTTACCTGAATTGTTGAAGAGTATGTTCTGAAGGTGTGTATTTGCCTTGTGGTCAAGATCTCAGAAGTTAAGAGTACATAGACAAAAGAAGTCAAGATCAGGGACTACCCACAGGTAATAAAAGATATATACCTTGTACTGGAAATTTAAAATCTTCTGTCAAATCCTTAGAGGATTTCCCAGCACTGACATCAGTATTTTTCTGCAGAGAATGAAGTCCTTACAATTATGAACTATTTTAAACTAATTAAAACTTTCCAATGAGAGTATGTCTGTTTCTGTGGGTATTCATATAATAAATGGGACCTCCTTGTTACCTAGCTTCTGATAAACTGAGAAACTTCTATAACAAACAGGGCACAGTCACTATCACAAAACAGCAGCCTACTGGATGAAAAAGTATCTTCACTAACCCTAAATCAGACAGAGGAGCGACCTCCAAAATATATAAAGAATTCAAGAAATTAGACATCAAATTACCAAATAATCCAGTCAAGAAATGGGGTACCAATATAAACAGAGAATTATAAACAGACAAATTGCAAATAGTCAAAAGAAACTTAAGGCATCGCTCAACATACTTAGCCCTCAGGGAAATGCAAATTAAAATGACTTTGAAATACCACCTTACAGTGGTCAGAATGGATAATATCAAAAACATCAATGATAGCTTATGCTGGAGATGATGTGTAATACGGGGAATATTCCTCCATTGCTGGTGGGTAGGAATACAAATTTGTTAAATCACTTTGGAAATCAGTGTAGTGGTTTCTCAGATAATTGGGTATCAATCTACCTTAGGAATCTGCTTACTAGGTTTCAGCCTATACCCAAAGGATGCATGCCCATACCACAAGTACATTTGATCAATTGTATTTACTGCGTCATTATTCAAAATAGAACCTGGAAAAAACCTAGGTGAAGCTGAAGCAAGGAATGGATAGAATAATGTGGTGCATTTACACAATGAAGTGTTACTCAGAGGCAAAAAAAAAATGACATCATGAAATTGGTATGCAAATGGATGTAACTAAAAAAACATACTGATTGAGCTAACCCAGACCCAAATAGACAAAATGGTATATACTCACTCATAAGTGGACATTAGATATAAAGCAAAGGATAGCTAGCCTACAGTCCATGACTCTAGAGAAGCTAGTGAACAAAGATAACCCTAAAAGAAACATACATGGATCTCCCAGGAAAGGGGAAACAAACCAGACCTCCTGAGAAAATTAGGAGTGGGAGGATAAGGGGGGTGAAAGGGGAAGGAGAGGGTAGAAAGGGGAAGGGAGGGAAAAAGAGAGCTTGAGGGAACAGCATGCTCAAGAAAGGGAAAAAACAGTAAGGGAGAGAAATAAAAGCAATATTGTGATTGCAGGAGTGATTAAAAGACTAGCAAGAAACATGGCTCTAGGGAAATTCACAGGAATCCACATGGAAGACCCTAACTAAAACTTCAAGCAACAGTGGAGAGGAACCTAAACTGACATTCCCATGTAATCAGATGGATGACTACCTTAATTATCATCATAGAACATTAAAATAGCAACTGATGGAAGCAGATACAGAGATCATCCAAACACTGGGTCGAGCTACAGAAGGGCAGTCCAAGAGAAGAGCAAAGGGATCAAGACCATGATGAGGAAAACATGCTTTAAATGTGCATTACCTAAGACCAAATAATTGCAAGACAGGTGAATGTTTACAACACCTTGCAACTTTTTGAAACACATGCGAAAATGCGAAAAATTGAGCATTGCAATTTGATTAGGGAAATGGAAATAGAGGAGACTGATTGTTGTAGAGGAAGAGAGGAAAACACAGAAGAAGGTGAGAAGGTAGAGAAGAACTGATGGATATGAGTGATCTGACAGGGAGAATACAAAGGGGGGCTACTTATGGAAGGCAGGAAGAGGGAAGTGGATAAAAAGCAATACAGATATGTAAAAATCCAGAAGGAATCATACTATTAACTATTCACCTAAAAAATCTATAATATGCGCGCACACACACAAACAGTTTTAATGAACTTTCCTCATCTGAGTGACGGTCACATTCTAACAGCCAAATGGAAACCAACAAAAATTCCAAAGTCAGACATGAGGACCCCTTTTCAGAGTTGTTGGTCTGAGCTAAAAGACTCTTAATTAAAACAATAGCTTATTGTTATTGCCATTGGTGAACCCTGATAGATAGAAGGTAAGTGAATACTAGCCGTAAAGCATAGTAAGCCTATATATAGTTCATGATCTTAAAGAAGCAAAGTAACAAAGTGAACCTTAAGGGAAACATACATAGATCCATCTGGAAAGGGCAAATATGTAAGATTGCCTGACAAAATTGGGAGCATAAGGTGGTGGGAAAAGCATAAGTGGTAGGGGAAAAGGAGGGGAGAAGTGGAGGGAGAAGAGAACTTGAGGAAATATGATAAACGAGATAAAGGAAGAACAGAGATGAGAGCAAGAAAGAGATATTTTGATTCAGGGACCCAATATGGGGTTAGCAAGACACATGGCAGTAGAGCTATTGCCCTTGATGAACCCTGAGAGATAGAAGGTAAGTCCATCATGCTGTAGATACCATACACTTCAGAAATGTGACCCAAGACACCTGACATGAAACTGATCTGAATGCCTCTTGCCCAAGGAGTTCTTTTCATGGTCCAGAAGATGTTATGAAATCATTCAAAGGAGAGGAAAAACCAGCAGTTCTACTTAGTTCTGATGACTGTAACCATATCAACAACCAGCATAGCATGATCATGCTAAGGGTGCAGTAACTGCACACACACTTTGGTGGTAATCAACATCTCTCTAGTGGGACTTAAGGTCTGTTCAAAAAGAGTGAAATATACCTAACCACTCAATGATAGGAAAGTTGTAGTTATTGAAGGAAAATCTACAACTACTAATTTACTAAACCTGCACAAACCAAAGCAATATTCTATAAACACTTGTTTTTATGCATACATATATGTGTACTCTTCACCCAATACCAAAGAAACTTCTCTTTTTAATAGACAGAGGTCATTACAAAAAAATCACAACTAATCAAAATGTTGAGTTCTGGAGTCTAGTCCCAATGGATATATCTATAAAACACTCCAGTATCTAAAGCTTATGAATCATTACAGAAGATGACATGGAAGGATTGTAAGAGCCAGAAGAAGAACAGAGCATTTGCTGATTGTGTCTCCTAGTCACACCAGAAATTATACCTATAAAGACTCACCAACATGGCCACCCAAAAGAGAGCTGAACATGGAGTATGCCAATCAATGACCATAATCAAATTTAATGGGAAAAGCCCAAGAGGCCTCAACAGTACAGAAAGAACTATAGGATTTTCTGAGTAAAGCTGGGATCAGGAGAGATGTTCCTTCCCTGGCAAGAGTACACCAACTGCTTATTCAGTGTTAATGGTCAGTCCTGAAAACATACATACAAGTAATATTACACAGACTCAAGAGGCAAATTGGGTAAATACATGCATATGCAAATATATGTATGTATACAATAATGATCAATGCAAAAAAGGCCATGAATTTAAATAAAGAAAAGGGGGGAATCTGGGAAGATTTCAAGGGAGGAAAGGGAAAGAATAATTTAATTAGATCCCTATCTCAAAAATAAAAGAATTTGAGGGTTATGCTTGGGATGACATTGATCACAGGCTATGGCTTGCAAAATCAGGTTGATTGAAGGTAATATGTCAATAATCACATGCAAAGATATAATTATATCAATAATAAACTACAAATTTGCATGATCATATTCATATACTTTTTATATGTGTGTGTGTAATATAGTAGTAATGAGAATCTAGTCCCATCACTGGAGGCATTGCCTAGTTACAAGAGATGACCAGTTCAGACTCTGTATAGGAAAGGGAAGAAGAAGGAGCTATGTACCCAGCGATGGTATCTTAATAACAAGGGAGATACTTTTTTTTTTGACAGTTAACCTAATTTATTTATTTCTTTTTATGAGCCTCCAAAAATACCATTGCCCCTAGACATCAGGAAGTAAATTTAAGAATGCAAAGTCCACATTCCTAAGAGGTAGGGTGGATGGTGTTTGGTCATTCAATGGATTATGGATGTTTGTCATTGTTTAGGG